>NW_018021183.1:0-4931 GCF_002006095.1 Pseudomyrmex gracilis
GCGCAGAGAGAGTGGAGCGGGGATAGCATTACTCAGGGGAAACTTGAGTTTTGGCANTCAGTCGTATGTGGAAGGGTATCGTATCAAGACAGAAGAGCAGCGGCTCCTTAGCAAATAAGACGCGGCACGCGCCTCGCAGCGCATTACATTACACTTGTAGTTGTTCACAATAAATTGTTAAGCAGAAAGAAACAACAAACCATTTCAATCAACAGTCGCTGGACGCGTTCGAGCGCACAAGAATAAACGCAAGTAAAACAAATAAGTGCTTGTTCCGTACCTACTTTAAAACACTTGTCATACGTCGTAGTATTTAAATATAGAGTTTCGATTCAAGTGCTCGAACGATACCGGAGTTACGCGGTCGCAAAGTTAGCGTATGACGGGACTTAGTCACTGTACGCGCTCGAGCGTACAAAAGTAAACGTGATTAGAAAACTTAGGTGTTTGATCGGTTTAAGCGTTAAAACAGTTGTTATACGTTGTAGTATTTAGATATAAAGTTTCGAATAAAGTGCTCGAACGATACCGGAGTTACGCGATTGCAAAGTTAGCGTATGACGAGACTTAGTCGCTGAACGCGTTCGTGCGCACAAGAGTAAACGTAAGTAAAAAAATTAGGTGCTCGTTCCGTAACTGCTTTAAAACATTTGTCATACGTTATAGTATTTAGATATAGAGTTTCGAATTAAGTGCTCGTACGATACCGGAGTTACGCGGTCGCAAAGTTCGCGTATGACGAGACTTAGTCGCTGGACGCGTTCATCAACTCCCAATGATGTAGACAATTCTTGAAATGTGTGACATAAGTTTTCATTGAGCAATGCCTCCAATTTATTATCTTCGAATTTTTTTGGTCGGCCAGGTCGTTCCTTGTCATCCAAGTCGAAATCACCAGCTTTAAAACGTGCAAACCACTTCCGACACGTTTGCTCAGCTAGAGCTTTTTTACCATACACTTCCACTAAAATACGATGAGTTTCAGCAGCACTTTTGTTTATATTAAAGTAATGAAGTAAAACTCCCCGCAGAAACACTTTAGTCTGCACAAATCTTGACATATTCAATAAATTATAAAGTGTTGTTACTATTCAAGAAAAGATTATGTAAAGCAAATGAGAGAGAGAAAATCTTTATTTCACAAGATCTATTTAATCGAAGTTTTTATTTAAGAGAACTTAAAAAAATTGACGGATAAACTTTGCACGGAAAGTCGCAATGTACAGAAAAATACTTATAGATTTAGTTTTGCATTCGATGCACCGGCAGATAGAAAGTAAATCTTTGTGTGCAAAGTTGTAAACTTTGTGACGTGACGCCCTTCTGGCGTCAGTCACTTGGTCAATTGATTTATAATTTTCATTGAGAGTCGGGAAGTCGTGTCCTCTCTGGATGCACTCTGTAAAGAGAGAGCGATTTCCGTCTTTATTTGTTAGATTTTTGTATATTTTGTATGTGTCGTTATTTCGCGTTCGATTAGACATAAAACTCGATCGTTGTCAGGCTGCAGTCTCAAGACGCTGAGAAGTGTTTATTTAGAGTTGTAATTGCGTTTCCGGGACGCCGAGAAACGCATATTTTGTGTTTGCAATCGTGCTTTCGGGACGCCGAAATACGTATTCTTTTGTCTAGAGTTTGGCGGTGAACAAACCTTGAAGGCAGTTCGGCATTACCACTCAAAGATTGAGAGCGAGAGAGACAGCAAGAGCACATCAGGGCAAGAACGGCGTGTAGTGAAGCCAAGAGGGAAATAGAGCTCACCAAACGCACTGACATCGTGCGCCGGAAAAACCTCGCGGAGAACCGGAGTTGCTTCTCCTGCGGGAAGGTCCTGGCCAGACTTCCCGCAACTGAGTAGAAGACAAACCCGTTCGCGATCATATGGCGAATCGGGGAAATCGAGATCGTAAGATCTCTCAGCTGGAGGAATTTTCCGGTCATCTCCGAATTTCGTAAAGACGCCATGCCGATAAGAAAGATCGCTACCACTTATCCACGGCCCGACGCGCGATCGCGGCCTAATAGATAGATAACGCTCCGCGAGGGGTCGAGGTCGCAACCCTCAGCGCCGAACAGCTGATCTCCTCGCGCGGGATCGATTTCCGAAACACTGTTCCTTGCGCCGCGATCCCGGTAGGACGTTCCGTGAAAGTTGTTTGCGTGTGCTCAGACGACGATCCCGACGAGCTTGTCCGCAGCCAGGATTTGACGAGAAGCCCGTGATCGTAATCAGTTGGTGAAACGAGTGTCTTCAATTATTGTAAAGCCGCCAATTCGGTAATTTCGCGAAAAATTAATGCCGCGTACTGCGACCACTGTCGCGGCGAGGTGCTTTAGCGCGTGGTTGAGCGTAAATTTCGTTATAAGTTGGTCCGGCTCTCTCTACCGGTGTAAGAACAGTCATCTCGTACACGTTTGTCTATTGTTTACGTTTGTTTCGTTGAGTCTCCGTATTTTGTGTCACTGGCAAAAAATCAGTCTGTCCCGAGATTGAGTACTAATTTTGCGTTAAATCGACGTTCCGATACGTCAGCACTCTTTCAATTGTACCGAGAATAATATCCTGAGATAATATCGCGAAATAAAGTTGTTGTTTTCTTTGTTAACCCCGCTGGTTCGCTCTTTTTCATATTGTATCCTGTACACGAATCCCGCCTCTCCGTTATCCGGTTTTTTCTGAACTAACCAATGCATTCTTCGCGTTCGTCACGTCTTTCAGGTCATTAGCAAAATTATTTGTGACATTCGGTGATACGCCCCGGTGTATCTGGCGTCCAACTTCCGAAGTTCTAGCGTTAGATTCTTAGATTTTGCGGGACGTGACCTTTGTGCCGTTTAATAGAATTAATTACGTAATAAACATCTTAAAAATAACGGTCACAACTTATATGCAACTTCACTTCGCATTTGAAAGGCTGCGTTCCGATATTCACTGCCAGTACTAACAATCTATAGCACATGTGACGTGAAGTATAGATTTTTAGTACTGACCGTGAATATCGGAACGCAGCAGTGGCGCCAATAAACACGCTGCGGGAGGCTTCACTATCAAACACTACACACATAGATTTGCATTGAATCTCGCTTTACGTGGCAAGTAAATTTGTGATACAATATACTTATAAACTTAAATTTTCCGAAGCATCACACAATACAGAGTAAGTCTTGCTTTCCGCAAAAAATAAATTTGTAACTTTTTGTGCAAAGCACTCTCTACTCCCATTGATTGCAATGTTAAAATTCTTTTCAGTGAATAAAATTATTACATATAATATTCTTATCATGTATTATATATGTGTATACATGTCATATAAAATCGATTTTAATCAATATAAATTTTATTTTTTTTTAAATTTGGTTTTTATTTTTCGAAGTGGAGACTACGTGCATTTTGTTTGTTTCATCAAACACTATTTTTGTGCGAAATTTCAGATTAATCGGAAAAAGGAGTTATTCTGAAATACACCTAAAATCGATTTTAGTTGATATAGTTTTTACTTTTTTAAAACTTTGTTTTTCATTTCCCGAAGTGGGGACTACGCGCGTTTTGTTTGTTCCATCGAGCAGTATTTTTGTGCAAAATTTCAGATTAATCGGGAGCAGGAGCCATTCGGAACTACATCCCAAACGCGTACAACCGATTGTTGCAGCTGGAGACGAGACCGCGGGGTGCGGATCCGCGCGAGATCGAAGACTTGAAAAAAGAACTGATTCAATTTCAGAAAGTGTTTTTAAAGAAGTGTTAGAGGCGATTGAGACTGCGAAGTAACGTGTACGATCGATTAGTGCAGCTAGAAGATTCGCGCACAAAACTGAAAAAAGTGATTTAGTCTCTGCAAACGAATGTGAGCGAGTTGCAGAGCGCTGTTCCGACTCACGTTCCGACTCACGTTCAAGATCTTTATTCATTTGCAGATCGCTCGCTTGCATGACACGATACTTAACGAATCGCTTCAATATGTAAAACTCTATCAATGAGCTCAACAGTGATGTGAGTAATCTGCGCAAGACTGTGCGAGAATCACCGAGACAAGACAAGCAGCCGCAATCGACATGAGCGTCGAGAAGACAAAACTCGCAGAAGAGCTGCACGCGCCCGCGCGACGCAACTTTTCGCGTAGACAAGTCGTTGTACGCGGTTACGACGATCTGTGGCAGGCCGACGTAGTCGAGATGCGTCCTTATGTTTGTCAGAAAAAAGGTCACAACTACATTCTCATAGTCATCGATGTGTTGAGCAAGTACGCGTGGGAGTTGTCGCTTAAGAGCAAGAGCGGCAAAAAGGTCGCTGGGGCGTTTGCGAAGATCTTTCGCGCCGACGCACAGTGGTCCAAAATCCCGAAAAGCTGGCCATAAATTAAATATTTGTTTGATTTATACAAAAGTTGGTATATTAGGATTCTGAGGTCGCTGATTACGAATCCGAAATCAAAATGACAAAACAAAAAATGGCGGATCTAAACTGGCAGACTTAAATATCAAAAAAAATGTCCGATTATGACAAAATTTGGTGTATAACGCTTTTTGAAGTCAGTGATTACTAATGCAAAGTCAAAATTACAAACAAAATGGCGGCCTCGAATGGTGTCAAAAGATGCTTGATTTGAAAAGTTCGTATATTAAAATATTCCAGTTTGCTGAAAAATAAAAGTACAATACATTTCGTATATTAAAAAGGAAACATTTATTTTACATAGATAAATTTAATAAATTAATTTTTTCATAGATTAAAATTTTATAAAAAAGTAAAATTTTATAAACTGTAACGATGCAAATCGTTACGGCCGGGACCGACCATCCGTCCCGGCCAAAAAACGCGGCGCTTTGCGCCAAATAATCATATCAAGTAGGCGTCTATTAAAATATACGCCGACGGCCTGCGCGCCGCCCGCACCGCGCGTTCCCCGCGCCACAAAGCGGCCTGCGCGCCG
>NW_018021183.1:5626-12974 GCF_002006095.1 Pseudomyrmex gracilis
CCGCTCCGCTCGGGGAATCTTCCGATTCTCCGCCGGGAAAACCGGCACTCTTTCCCGCTCCGCTCGGGGAATCTTTCGATTTTCCGCCGGGAAAACCGGCTCTCTGTTCCGCTCCGCACGGGGAATCTTTCAATTCTCCGCCGGGAAAACCGGCTCTCTTTCCGTTGGAGCCGCCTCAGGGGAATCAGCGAAGCGTGAATATAAGCCTAGCGACGCGAGATCGCGTCAAACGACAAAGTTACTTTTTCGGAAGAAAAAGTAACTTTCCCGCATTGTAGATATTTTCCTCGCAACCGATAAAACTCGGTTAGTGATCCGACCGCCCGTAAATCTCTTTTCGTGAAAAGAGACTTTCCTCACAATAAAGAGAGTTCTCGCGATAACCTGCGTTGCGAGCGATACAACGGCACTCACGCGTCAAAACATCTAGCCGAGGCTCCCGAGCAGCCTTGACCGAGGCTTTCGCGTTTAAAGAGCCAGCCGTCTAGTTTTTGTACATAGACTCAAGCCAATCGGCTGAAAACGTGATTCACTCGCCCGCATTTCGGAGAATCCGAGGTAAATTCCGCAGCATATTATTCTCAATATTCTTTCTTGTACATATTATTTCTTTATTTATTGTTTTGTTTTATTGAATAAATTTAATTCGTTAATTCTTTTAATTACCGAGTTCACTCACTCTTTACCTGTTCCTGGAATCCGACGAGCTACTCCGCACAATTTAAAAGACACAAAACAACGGGATATTTTCTTGCGAAAAAGCAAGACCGTTACAAAACAAAAATCTTGAATTTGTGTGTCAGAATCATATTGTATATCAGAATCAGTTTTGTCGAAACATTCACTTGATGAAGTATCAAAACTGATATATTCGTCATTCGTTGTTGCAGAATAGACTGTTGGAGAGTCTAATAATTCAATGATTTCTGGCGATAATGATTTGAGTGGTTTCTGTGGCAATTTTCTCACACTTAATATATGGATCAGAAGTGACCATCAGCCGGTTGAAAACATCTTTCATAGTTTTTTCTTGTGTGCACTTTTGTGAAATCTTCACAAAATCTTTTGATGTCTATTTCGTGCTTCCTGAGCATCCTCGGATAATTGCCCTATTGGTAACAAAGCGGAAGCTATTATTTCTGGCCCGTGAATTAAAAGTTTGTTCATTGAAATCGGCATGTAATATCATGGATATAAGTCGACATATAATCGCGCAGTTTCCACAGCATATTCTTGAAATTTGTCGCACTTAATATTATGACCACTTGAAATAGCCTTCAGAATTACATAGAACCGTCTGATTAAACATTCAGAAACACCTGGTATTATAGCAGATACACTGGAGTTTTCAAAAAAACGACGAGCTGTATTTCCGTTGTTGGTGGTACTATAACCAGGCTTTGGACTATCGACAATTAGCCCTAATTGCGATCGGAATCCTTTTTGAATTATTCGTTTGCGTTCTTCTACTTTTTTTTCCTCCTTAGTGCGTGCTTGCCATTTCTTAACCGTAAGTTTGTATGATAAATGCAAACAGCATTCAAAGAAACATATCCAGGCATGCAGTGTTGACATTCCAAACCGTAAATTAGTTTCATCAGTGATTTCTTTTTGCAGAATCACATCTATGTTGTTCAATTCCTTGAATGTAGCTCTGCATAAATAACAACGTAGAGTAGATTTTGTGCCTGAAACCGCGTTGCAAACTTTATTTTCAATCATCGTGAATGCCAGACTGTATTTAACCGAGACCTCCATTCCATGTATTTGTGTTATAAAAGGAACAAGTGACTTTGCTTGTTGTTCAATGTCATTGACTTTCTTTATTGTTGACTGGATTTAATTTTCATGCAGAAACTGCAGTCTTATCGGCCTACAGAATCGAGGAGACGAATGTCTAGGATTTTTCCAGACAACAATTTTGATTTTGGTCTCGGTCGACGCGGTAACGGATCGGAATCTTACGTACTAAAGAGGGGAGGCCGCGAATATATACAACGAGGGGTATCTGGTTACGGAAACGCGTATCCGCGTATCGGCGTCGGTGCGCGGACGCGGAGGGTCGCGGCACGACGTGGTGCTCGCGGTCTACGGTGGCGGGTTTGCTACCTAATAGCGAGAGATGTCCAGGTGAGCCGTGAGAACGGCTGTTTCGGGGAGCCGTGAAAACGGCTATTGTTGGCCGTGAGAACGGCCGATGGGACGGTTGGTGTACCTGGGTCAATGCCCCGGGTACGGTCGGTACGGGATCCTCCCGAGTCAACACCTCGGAGAGGCAGGATCGGCTACCCGAGTCAACACCTCGGAGGGATGTCGGTCAGGATTCCTCCCGAGTCAACACTTCGGGAGGAAGGATCGGTGATTTCGAGTCAACACCTCAGAGATCGGAGCAGGTATTCTCCGAGTCAGCACCTCGGAGGGGTTTGTCGGTTCCGAGTCAGCACCTCAGAGACCTAGGAGTTGCTTCCGAGTCAACACCTCGGAGAGCGGGAAAGGAATGGTGCTCTGAGCCGATTTCGCCCGCCGCATATACGCGGCGGCGGCCCGAGCGCGGTCCGGGGAGCGGCGTGCAGTGCGCGCAGGCCCGCGAGTAGAGTTCTGCGCCGGCGCGGTGCTGTTTACGGTCGCGGCGGTTGATTTCCTTAGGCGTACGTGAAACGTGTCTTTCTAGCCTTAGTATTTTGCTCGCATAGCGGGCTTGGTAGAAACAAGGCAGAACATAGTATGTCTGCGCTCTTCCACGAGCCGAACAGCCGAGCGTGACGTCACGCACACGTACGGCGGTTCTCGCTTGTGTGTATGCCTCCACTACTTCGGTGCTCTTGGTGCTGGCCGGCCCGATCTATCATCACTGGCTCAAAAACAACATATGGAAAATGTTCACGCTAAACGGATCGTATTGCTATATCGACGACCTGCAGCGACTTGTGACGGAGTACAACGCACGCAAGCATCGCACCAGCGGCGCGCGACCGATCGACGTAACGCCGGCTTCGAGCAAGCGACTTCTGCGCGGTGTACAGCAACGTCAAAATCGCAAGATCGGCGCGATTCAGAGTCGACGATCCTGTGCGCGTGAGAAAGTATAAAACCAAAAAATAAAGAGAATAAGTTAAATTCGAGCATTAAAAAAGATGTTTTAAGTAAAAGATATAATATCAATTTTTTACATATAAACGCAACCGTAATATTTCAACCTTTACTTGGGTCTTCTCCAAACGAAAAGATGTATGAGAACAAAATGAAGTAACTAAAAGAGTCAAGATATACATGGTAGAAAAAAAGTTTTAAAAAGGTATCATCCTCAATACGTGTGTGGAGTAGTATTACCTTTTGGTTCAAAGTCTATAATAGAGAACAGACAGGATTTGTAGTTTTCGTCACAAGAATAAAATCACAAATTAAACACTTACTTGGTAACACGTAGTCAAATGCTGGCGACAAAAAAGGAAGCAAAAATATACTGTTATCCCCACTATTTCCAAGAGACTTACAGCGTAGAAATCAAAGTTAAATATGAGGTGTCAAGTAACTCCAAATTAATAACCGAATTTAAACCATTTGATTGTTTTTTACTGTAAATCATCTCCGAAATTAATCTTTTATAATAGTTAGGTTTGCGATCTAAAATATGGACATTGTTTCAGTAAAACGAGTGATTGAGATCCGTTCTGTGCTTAGAGATTACCGATAGTTGAAATGATTTTTTTTAAATGTTATTGACTCCAAACCTTTTGCACCAGTTTGTAAAGTTTTCTCGTAAAGTTTTGGTGTCTGTATTTACAAATTATTGCAATATAATATATCACGTTTTTTGTTCTTATATATCAATTACTGCGAAATATTTTGTTACTTTTATTTTCTTTTTATTTTTTTTTATATATGAAAAGTGTGTTTTTATATTCTATTGCTTTTCTTGAATTAATCATAGTTTATTTTTACAAGCATAAAACCTGAGTCTTTCTGAGTCTTTTTTAGCAAACCCTAATCCGACGAGCTACTCCGCAGCATAAAAATAAAATAACAGAATTACTCCAAATTAACCGGCTCAGTAAAAAGTCAGACCGTTACATGGCGTCCGAACAGAGTTAACGTGGAAGGACGCTGAGTGATTTATGATTGTTTTTTTTAGGTACGGCGTACGTCACGACTAGTTGCTACGACTAAAGCACAGCCAGACTTGTGGATCTCATAGACTTTCGGTTTTTTTCTCGTTTTTTTGTGTGGATATTTTTTTGCATTGTCTCAGATTTATAATAAAAGCATGAATACAGACGCTTTCCAAGAAGGAGCTCATCAACGAGCTAACACAATTAGGCATCGACACGACAGGTACGATTGACGACTTGCGACATAAGATACGGATGTATGTCACAGCAAATCTGACGTACGCTTCTGACAGAAATGGAGTGTTGGGGCTATCGGCGACTTACCAACCAACCGTGAGCACGCCGCTCATTGTTGAAGCGGGGAAAGCCTTGAGCCAAGTGCGGAAATGGGAGGTGCAGTTCGACGGGACAGACTCTCTCAGATTCTTAGAGCACATTGAAGAACTTGCGGAGGCAGCCGAGCTGGCAGACAAGGCGCTGCTTAAATTTTTGTCAGTTCTGCTGCGCGGAGAGGCTCTCTTGTGGTATCGCAATAACAAACTGTTTTTTGATTCATGGCAGCACTTCCGGGAGGAATTTTTAAGACAATATCTGTCGCCAACGTTCCGGGAGCAACTCGCGACAGAAATGCTCAATTGCAAGCAGAAACAGAATGAGCCGTTTAAAGCCTATGCGACGGAATTTTTAACAAAGATGCATTAGGCAGGAGGATTTTCAGCAAAACAGCAAATTCAGCAACTGTATGCTAACATGGCGCCGGATTTTAAATTTTGCATCTGGCTCTTTGTGATGCAAAACAGATTCACCAAGTGGGTGGAACTGAAAGCACTCCGAAAAGCCACCGGTTCTGCTGTCACGACACTGTACAAGCAGATCGTACTTCGCCATGGTTGCTGACGAGATCATATCGGATAATGGCACGCAGCTCAAATCTAAACAGCTTACCGAAATGTTACAGAGCATGGGCATCCGCCATTGTTTCACGCCAGTTTGTACTCCGCAGTGCAATCCGGTCGAGCGAACGAACAGATTGATTAAGACAATGGTCTCTCAATTTATCAATCGCAGCCAAAGGCGGTGGGACAAACGCATTCCAGCTTTACAGTTCAGGTATAACACAGCGCGGCACGAGGCAACAGGCTACTCACCGGCTTACTTAAATCACGAAAGAGAGCTCGCCCGACCGAACGCCGAGGACCGACCGCAGAGAACGACCGCCGTGGTACCGCATGTCCTACAGAAAAAATTAGAAGATGCGTTTGAGCTTGTGCAAATGCACTTTGCACGGACGTTCCACCGTCAGGCGCAGCATTATAATCTCCGCCAACGCGACTGGCGGCCAAAGATAAAAGAGCAAGTTTGGAAGAGAGTGCATCCATTGTCAAAGAAAGCAGACGGTTTCAATGCTAAATTTGCTCCGCAATACATCAGGCCGTTAATTGTAAAACGTTACATATTGTCAGTGATTGCCGATCTGCAGGACCGACAAAATGATTGGCACTGGCACGTTCAAGATTCAAAAAAGGTCTTACCGACAGAAACTAACGATACCGACAGTGATGACAACGAGCCAGAAAATCAAACGGCTGAAATTGGCAAAATACAAATCTCAGCGGAAAGTCACTTCGTGATAAACAACATGAAGGGTATAAAAGGCTGACACCGCAGGCGAGATTATCATTTCTCGAAATGTCTTCCAAGAATATGCTCCGAGCCAATTCCGGAATAAGAGATGAGACGCTGGAAACTTTCTTTGAGAGCATCGGCTAACTCGTCAGGAAAGCCCCGCTGCCGCCGGATCCGAAGCCGGGTAAATCACGGTGCCAAAAGCTAAAAGAGCTTTTCGGGGATTCGGACCTCGACGAAAATCTCGACGGGCCTAAGCGAGAGTCGCAGGAGGAAGAGCTGCGCCGGAAAACGGAAAAATTCCGTTCTCTCTCACCGCTCCGGATGTCGCACGCCGCCGACTACCGCTTGGCCTGAAGATACGGGCAATAAGCCGCCCGTATCTGCCGGTACAGATCCGGCAAGCATCGCCGGCAGCATCCACGGCCGCCATCTTCGCCATCGCCACCGCCGACGCCGCACAGTGGTCCAAAATCTCAAAAATGTGGTCAAAATATAAAATTGTACTTAAATTTAGACAAAAGTTGGTATCCCGAAGTTTTTGAGGTCGTTAATTATAAATTTGAAGTCAAAAGTTTAAAAAACAAAATGGCTGATCTCAAAAAAAGTTAAAATATAAAATTGTACTTCATTTTAGACAAAAGTTAGTATTCCAAAGTTTTTTAAGTCGCTGAGTATGAATCTAAAGTTAAAATTTTTAACAACAAAATGACAGATAAAAAGTTTAAAAATAATTTGTGGAATAATTTTTTTTTAAATATATTTTGTATTATATTTTTGTTATAATTATTTATTATAATATATTTGTTAGTTTTTTATAAATTTTAATTTATAGATGCCCTTGTTGTTTACACTTAATACAGTACCGTCCGAAAGCCTAGTGATCGGCTTTTCGCTGTTACGAGCTGCTACAAGCAGATAGTACAGTGTTCACCCTAACTTAAAAATCACCCTACAGGTTTAAAATGTATTATACTATTGTCAATACATGTTACACATGCAAGACATTTAATAGAAAACGCAAATATTTAATGGTTTCTTAACTTGTCCAAAAAAGGAATACTACCATGATCACAAACTAACCGGAATTTATTCATAAAAAGAAAAGTACATGTTTATTCTTCAAAATTCAAGTTGTCCCCTTCAAAGTAGTCTCTCGTCGGCTGCGATGCACTTGTGCCAGCGTTTGATCCACCCCTTGAAGCTTTTCTGGAAGTCGGTTTTTGGTATAGCCATTAGTGCCTCCAGCGATTTTAGCTTTATTGCCTCCACACGAGTTCCTCGTAGTGGTTTTTTGAGACGATCAAATAGGAAGAAGTTACATGGTGCCAGATCAGATAAATTGGGCAGTTGTTGAATGGTATTGGTGTTGTTTTTGACGAGAAACTCACGAATAATCAACGCATTATGAGATGGCGCATTATCGTCATGGAGAATCCACGAGTTGTTGCCCCACAAAGCAGATCTTTTTTTGCGGATAGCTTCGCGTACGGATCCGAATGATATGTTGGTGGTCTCAGCTATCTCCCTTATCGTCAATTCGCGATTTTCGATCAACAATTGTCGGATTTCATCGGGTGATACTCTATTGACCACAGTACGATTCGACACCG
>NW_018021183.1:13689-18657 GCF_002006095.1 Pseudomyrmex gracilis
CGAGCATCGTCCTCAACAGCCTCACGACCACTTTTAAAGCGTTCATACCACTGGTACACTTGTGTTTTTGATAGAGTATCGTCACCATAACACTTTTGTAACATTTTTAATGTGTCGGAACACTTAATTTCATGTTTATAGCAAAATTTAATGCAAGAACGTTGTTCAAGTTTTGAATCCGTTGTAAAAATCGCCGCGACGTAAAAACTTGATGTAAAGAAATTACTGTCATAAAGGTAAATGAACAGCTGATAAGCAGAAGCTTGGCATGGGTGTCCGTAACAGTGCTGCCAACGTGACACGAACAACAGAATTCTATACCAATAAGCTTGCGAGGTTTAAATTAAAAATTCCGGTTATTTTTTGATCATGGTAATATATGGAGATCTCATTGTATAAAATAATCATACACCTAAAGTTGCAGAAAAATGCAGCTAATTTTTATAAATTTTGTTACATAAAAGTATAAACTACAAGCCTAAACAAAAATTTTGGTGCGATATTGCGGGATATATAACTTTCTGTCTATATTTGTAAACATTTTCAGAAAAGTTTTAGCATTTTTTTTATAATTAATGTTATCATTATACAATATTCAACCCGACAATTTCAGTTATTTCAATGCAAATAAATATTTTACTTACCTCCAGGAATAGCATCCATTTTGCAAAATTAAAGTCACTAATTATTTCTAGAAGTTATGCACTTCTAAAGTATACGTTTATTTTTGCACTGACGCACATGACACGCTGCTCAAACAAAAGCCAACTTTGCATTAAAGCATAAACTCTGGTACAAAAGATAGGCTTTTCTTTCTTTTGCCATTCAATGGGCACATTGTCACTGTAGCCAATTCAACAGTTAGAATTCTCTAGATCAAAACTTTATTTTGGGGTTTGTTTTGACCACGTTTTTGGGATCTTGAACCACTGTGCGCCGCTCCGGCAGCCGCTTCTGTCACAAAGGTTGCACCAGCTCCACGCGACCTGATGGCAACGACGCAGGTGGAAATTGCGCCCGGCCGCTTCCTGGACGTTCCGCATCGCGCCCGCCATACTTGGCGCAAATTCAAAGCGGACGTAAGCAACAAGAAATGGCTGTTGCGATTCGACAGCCGAGAGCAGCTGAAGACGTGCAAGCGCACGTCTTCTCCCTAAGAAGGGGGAAGGTGTAACGATCGTTACGGCCGGGACCGACTATTTGTTCCTGCGCAAAACGGCGCTTTGCGTCGAATAAAATGTCAAAATTGCAGCGCGTAAGCGATACGCACTGTATACGGCATGTGCGCCGCCCGCACCGCGAGCCGCCCCGCGCCGCGCCTTGGAGCTTCGAGAAAAGAGTTGTTTGTTTCCTCCGCGCAACAATTGCACGTCAGTGAGCCGCGCAGAGCGCTCACGCACACCAGACGCGTGGTTGACTTGTGACCGGAGTTGCACTTAATTGCAACTCGGCTTGTCTTTTTTAACTAGAAATACTTTATCACGGTCGCCAGTCGGTTTACACTTATACCGCTGACAAGTTTTAACGTAATTCACTTATTTGCATTAAACAATTTTTTCACGTCGTTTTACTTCGGTTGTCGATGCGTATTGCTTAGCCGCACAAATCTTTCTGGTTAAATAGAATAATGATCGATGAAAAGGCCGATACGAGGCAAAAAATACTGGATGTCAGTGTATGTGAATGTTTCTTTATTAATGTCAGACGTTTCGACTCCTGGATTGAGTCTTCTTCAGTGACATTATTAATTTCAATTCATTTTTGAACTGAACATCAATCATCATCAGTACTTTGTTTATCTTTTTGACACTGTTGTGTGTTCACAAGAAAACCATCTTGACACGTAAAGCGAAGTATTGATGTTCAGTTCAAAAATGAATTGAAATTAATAATGTCACTGAAGAAGATTTAATCCAGGAGTCGAAACGTCTGACATTGATAAAGAAACATTCACATACACTGACATCCAGTATTTTTTGCCTCGTATCGGCCTTTTCATCGATTATTATTCTATTTAACAATTTCACGAGGTCCACAACTTTCTGGTTAAGTACCAATATGATGCATTGATAAGTTATCACAACGGGCTCACCATCATGCTTGTTGCCGATCTCGCTGTACTTACCTCCAATTGGTTCAATACATGATACCTTCTAGATATAACCAATCCGCTTCTCTTTTACCGATGTAGCCTTTGGAAAGTAACCAATAGAATTGATGCGTGCCTATCCTGCTTATTGGCTGGTCCGGGCCAATCAGCCCTCAATCGATATGGCGCCGTTTGTTCTGACCAATCAGGCCACTCGATTGCAACACTCTGTGCGGTCCCGGGGATTCAGACGCAAATGTTCAATAAATCATACTTTGATTTATGATTTTGTTTGATTTATTTCAATTTACACACTCCTGACCATTTACACAAAATGTTACAATCGCATGCTTATTTTGACGTACCGCCGCAATTTCGCTCACGCTTTACAACCCGTTTCTTTATCACAGCTACGACGTAATTTGTTGATTTAAGAAACCAACAAAAATATTGAGTCAGCCCGATTTAGGTTTCTGGTTGGTAACTTCCAACACTGCTGGTTCTGATTCACTGCTTAACTTGGCTTGACTAACTGCTTGCTGGCTTTTGCTCGGCTTTATATAACTCGTTGCCCCCTCTCTCGTACTCTTCAATCGGATCTTCTCGTACTTTCGCTTTCGGGTCTGTATCTAGAACTTTCCGGCATTTATTTTCTTTTTGTTGTGATCCGATCGTATGGTTGTTGTTATACTGTGCTCTTTTGAGAATCTTCCCCGTAATACCAAAGCCTATTCTTGTTACTTCCAGAATATTTCTGGGCCTTCTTCAATTAAAATATTAATAATAACAAAGTACTCCAAACTTTTCTCAATCTTTCTCGAACAATCTATAATGATCATACCTTGCGGTCCAGAATTATTATACACGGCTTTTATGCTGCGGCTCGACCACATAAACAAAATCTCAAAATATACAACAAAAATAATCAATATGTTTCAAAAACCAAATTAATCTAATATTTCATTTTATCCTTATTTCCTAAACAAACTTATTCCTGTAGTCGCGTCTTTTGTCTTGTCTGTTTTACATAATTTCATAAACTTTGTCACCGATGTCTTAGGAAGCGAGGGACGCGGACCAAGTTGATCAATTAGAAACGGTGGAGCAGCTCGTGGCGATGCGGGAGGAGCCAGGCACAAAAGAAGCTGATCCAAGAGAGCTGGAACCGACAGGGAAATAAAGAAGACGGCACGCAGGAAAGCGGACAATGATGAACCGTTGTTAGACGGATTTGTTTTCTTTTTAATTTTATTTTTATTTTAAGTTTTGGGTTTTAGAGATAAGTATGTGTTGTTATCTGTATGTTTACGTAGAGTCCATTTGTGATTTCTTTTTTAATTGTTTTGATTTGGGTTTTCTAATGATTTTAAAGGTAATGATAATAGCGTACAGGACAATAGAGCAGTGTTTTAGTTGACCGTAAGTAAGAATGAAGTTTAAGAAAAAAGAGTTAGTAAAAAGCAACATTTAAGAGATTTTGTAGTGTAAGACCTGAAAACAGGAGCTAATCTTTCAAATTAGGATTTTGTGATTATTTTTGTTTTTGAAAGATAGACGGATATAGCCTTTGTTAGCGCGAAAAAAATTGCGATTAGTATAAATTTATTTTGTGACTAGATTATATGTAAGGTAGAGCTTAAGGTTATCCCTAGATGAAAACACAGACACATCGCATTTACACATAAGACACATTCAAAAAATATTCAGACAGTCCGTACAATCAATTTACAGACATACAACAATCAGTCAAGATCATCCAATCCTAGAGACTTCTTGTAAGATCTCTGGAATCATGCATAAACACATTCAGACCACGTACGACCACTAGACATACAATTTAGAACAGTTTTCAAACCCTAGAGATTTTTCCCTAGATAAGTCAGATTTGACACAAACATGCAACATTCACACTGATACTTACCTGAACACGTTGGCGTGAGAAACAAACTATTTCCTTTTCTTACGACAGCCACCTGAAAACAGAACATACCCGTGACGTAGCACGCTTCGTCACTGTACGTATTTTTCCTTTTGTTATATGATCATTATATTTTTGCGTTACTTATTATATTATTATACTTTTTTTTTTGCTATATTATTATTATTTGATTATTATTGTTTTTGCGTTAATTATTATATTATTATATTTTTTTTTTTTATTAAGAAAGGAAAGTATAATAATATATTATCTTAGTTATAGTTTAGTGGCTATAGTTTAGTGTTCTTATCTGTGTTCCCGGCCGTCTATAGTTTAAGCACCTCATCCTATAATATAAGACCGCACAAACAACGCACGTGCACGAGCAAAGACCTGTGCCCGTGCGACACGCAAATAAACGCGTACCGCACGCCGACTTCGGACGGACTGTAGGCCGCTCCGGAGTACATAAGCCGGCCGATTTCGGCAGTCGAGACCAGTTCCTTTCCCAAGCTCTCGAGGCGGTGTCTCGAGAGCGATCCTTCCTGGCAGAGGCGCTGTCTTAGCCATTTTGCATTTGCTCCTGTCTCGACTCTCTGGTGCGGAGGCGTTGTCTCACCACGCATCCTGACCTTCCAGTCAAGGCGCTGTCTCGGCACGCATCCCGACTTTCCGGTCGAGGCGCTGTCTCAGCGCCCCGACGCACATCATTTCCGTCGGCACCACGAGCCCAGTGTTCCGATATTGGAGAGGCTGTACGCGCATGCGCGACGAAATCCGAGAGAATCCAGTGACGTATCTATGAAGATGCGCGGTAGTTTTAGCGGGAGGCTAGCTAGCGGAAGATAGCTTAAATATAACTTTTTTATTTGTTATAACATATTTTATTTTTAAAACTTGGAAGTTTAATATTGTTTACGTAATAAAAATGGTTTTTATAAAAATTAAATATATATATATA
>NW_018021183.1:20372-33530 GCF_002006095.1 Pseudomyrmex gracilis
GAATCGTACGGTGTCGAATAAATCTGTGTCCAATAATTTGGTGTCGAATCGATCGGTGTCGAATCGTACTGTGGTCAAACGGAACACGCCCTACGTTTATAACTTGCATTGTGATATTACATGTATAATTGTGATTCTACGGATATATATTGTGACGTGGTATTCGCGCCGCTCTTTCCCCGTCACAAAAGTTAGAGACTTTTGCGGGAGCCCGGGAAAACTAGCTGGAAAAAGAGCGCCAAGATCCTCCTCTATTGCTTGCATGCGATAGTAGAATAGGCTTTTATTTTGAACTTTTTCTTTATATGTAACTTTGGCGCCTCACCGTTCCGAATATCATCGAGAAACTTTCAACGACACCATCGGATGACGAGTAAGAGAGAGAAAGGAAAAGGGAAAGAGAGAAACGGTAACATCAAGGTCGCCGAAGGTGAGCACCTAGAATAGCATGCAGGGGGTCTTGCGGGGAGAACCACGCGAACGTTTAGTGCGGCGTCGGTCAATGAACGAGCAGAGCGGACGGAGAGAACGGCGGAATGGACCGTCGCTAAATCGCTATCCACCAACGGAACCAGCGCTGCCACGATCCTGCGACTGCATTACTTGTCTTTGAGGGCTGCTTACTGCGTTGCTGCATGCACGAGACGCCGTCCCGTCCTGCTGCACTTTTCATTTGCTTGCGCTGCTGCATGTTAGCGAGCTGGATCCTGCGAGCGTTCAAATTTCGCGGCCCGCTGATCCTGCTGTCTGCGAGCGAGCTTGCGAGCCGCGCTGCATAATCCTGCGGCCTGATTGGCCCGCGCGACCTACCCCACGCAACCCCAGCGCTATCCGGGGTATCGACCGCTTATCGAACAAAATCCTCGTTCTCTTGGTCGCGATCAGCTGTGCCGTACGCACACGCATCTCTCGGGCTCCCGTGCGTTCGTTTACTTTCCGTACCGTGAAACATCATTTTCCGTACCGCGATTTTCGTGCGGGTGGTGTATTGTGTGAGACGAGAGGGAACCCCGTCTAAGCTGACGAGTCCAAAGGATGACGCCAAGGACGGAGAAGACGAACCCATGACGGAAGGCAACGGACGACGGTGAGATGCCCGTTTCCATATTGTTAGCCACGAATCCGCGTCGCACAGGCCTTGTGTCGAAGCTGGTCGGTGTATTTCGCGTTATATTTTCGATGGCAAGGACGCGCCCTTTGCCCGCATTTAGAGTTTTCGACAGCGGCCAGAATCGGGCTTCACGGGGCTTCGTGGCAGTATATCTCATAGGTTAAGTGCATGGAAAATAATCTATTGCAAAACTAGTCAAGCCCTGGAGCGGCGGTGTCGCGCCAAGTAGCAATTTTCTGGTTATTTTTTTTGTGTCGTACATGTGCGCTTGTTATGAACATTTATTTTCTGCCATGTTCATTTCTGCGTGCTGTTCGCGTACCGCGTAACTACCGTATTGTTTCGGCGATCAACTGTTATGGAGAAGCAAGTTATAACGCGCCCGGTGTATTATTTGACTGATTACCGCGCTTTGCGCCGCGTGAATTTCCTTTCAGCCGTAATTAGTAGCCGTGATCGGATTGAATTCCTTGCAATAGAGTCCGTGCGAAATTGACCACAGTGCCGAAAACGTGCGTGGGTGTTCTCGCGCGATCGGCCAGAGAGAGGTGTTTGCGAGTCGGAAGTGTCGCCGATCAGAAGTGAAAATTCGCGAGTGTTCAAGTGCGGATAGATTGCTGTTCCGTTGTGGTGAATTGTCGTGGCAAATATCGCCGTCGGACCGCGAACGTACGATGAATACGTGTCGCGTGTCGGTGCATATCCTGCCCGGGTAATTCGCGTTCAAATCGGCGGATTGTACCGCCCATTGCTTCGCACGTCTATTTGGCTGCATTGCGCTTTTCTTAAGATTTTTGTCATAACAAGCCTTCCGACACCGCACTCACCTCGCTCATCACCTCATTCACAAATCGGTGTGAATGCATGCAAATTAACAAACCGTTCGGTTCCGGAGCAACGGCGGACCTGAAGCCCGAAAAGCGGCGAGAGCTTTGTGGCGAGACAAGAAAATTTTACGACATTGCAAACACCTGTAAATCAAGTAAGTTCGCGTTGCTTCGTTGCTTGCTGTGAGCTTGCTAATTTATTCTTGCGCCCTGCATTTGGTGACTGTGTGCACCCCTTCATCTGCGTGACCTGCTTTACAACCTGCTACCGCCGCTATCTCGTTTCAGTAACGAATGCCTTTCCAACGGATTTACTTGCGATTATCGCTCGTTCGGCAAATTTGCGGTATCGTTTTTCTCAACTGTTCATTTCGTGGATTGTTGTGATTCATTGCCTTGTGTTAAATAGTATAAACGCCACTTGTTTGATATATTTAATTTTATTTTTGTTGTTGTTATTCATTCCGTAATTCTATTTCTTTTTTTGTAATAAATTGTTACCTAATCTTTGTTAGGTAATTTTTGTTAATGCTGGTCTGATTTATTGTGTAAGCCTTTTTTTTGTGCGGGCAAGGGACAGCCCAAAGCTAAAATATTTCTTAAACCCAGCCCTTCTCCGTTCTAAAAATTGAGCTGGCCGTTGTGTTTAATCGACGCAAAATTTGACGCGAGAACGCGTCTAGCGCCCACCTTTCAACATAGGACCCGTCGGATCGACGCAGCGGCTTGCTCGAGTAACATCTTTTCTGTCCTGCCGTAAACGTAACGTTGCATTCTCGCGGACGTTCGCCCGAGTCCCGAGTTATACTCTCCGTTTGCGGGAGAGCGGCACGAGAATTTCGTACCTCCCATGCAAAAAACGTTACAATATATACAAAGATGTTTTTTTGGGTTTGAACCGCGTTAGTGTTATTTTAATACCGACGTTTCGTGAACATTACAGCTCACTTCATCAGGGTTTGAAGAGCAGCCTGATCTTCAAACCCTGATGAAGTGAGCTGTAATGTTTACGAAACGTCGGTATTAAAATGACACTAACGCGGTTCAAACCCGAAAAAACATCTTTGTATGTTAATACTACACACCGCGAAAGCATCAAATATCAAGTTACAATATATACTCTGAAATATATTTTATATAGTGCAAACAAGAGCGATTGAACTGAGTGCAAAAAATTCCATTGCCCATCCTTCACTACGTTAGGAGGAAGTCGCGAAATCCTAAATGTGGAATACTCAACCTTGGTACTTGGAGGTCAAGAATTAAGGGCGACCGTGAAGAAACGACCAAAGTGAGTACCCGGCTAAAATATCGACTAACCCCGGTCACAATCTAAATATAAACAAACCATAAATATTAACATAAACATAAGCGACGCTATTTACTCTGTTAATTTTCTCTCTGTCCCCACCACGGGTCGTCGCGTAAGAGAGTAGTACACTCGGAAGCCTCTTTTGCATGACAGTCATTATGCTCCCGAATGTACTCCATAATCCGATTCAACTGCAACTGCGCTTCGTTTGCGGTATTTTCATTGGGGTGTTCCTCCTCCACGTTGTCACCACTGTCGTCGATTTGGAGCGCGCGCTCCTGCAACTCGCGCAGTTTGCAGGGCAGCTGCACCTGCCCCTCGTTCATCGTCGGTCGCAGACTGACGTGTGTTTGGCTAGAGGTCGGCGCTGATTGGTTTGATTTATTCAATAATTACTCCTTTATATGTAATAAAAAAAATGGTTTAAGACTTTTCGACTCAGTTTTACTCCTACCTACCTATAAGAGATTTTAGCCTCCAAATTTTTACGCTTGCGGTAACGGTTTTGTTCCGTCGCCGATCTCCGCGATTCGCGCACAGGACCGCGGGAGTGAGAAGACGTGAGTTCTCTTAACAACACTTTATTAAACTACGAATTATTACAGAAATTGCAGGATTGTCAGTAATGCGTCGTGACAGCTTCGCGTCCGCGATTCGTCTCCCCACAACAACTCTTGTCCGGCAACGAACAATTGCACCGAGCGCACGCCGTTCACGCGGCTCACGCACTCGGTGTCCGCCGTGTAACAATATATATATATATATATATATATATATATATATATATATATATATTTGTTTGCATATAAATTTTTACACGCGAGTTTTTTCAATTGAATTTCAATNATATATATATATATATATATATATATATATATATATATATATTTGTTTGCATATAAATTTTTACACGCGAGTTTTTTCAATTGAATTTCAATTTTGAAATTCATATCGAATGCTGAATTTGCATTACATATATGAGAGATTCCGTTTACCTCTCTAACTAAATTTTAAAATATTGCAAAAAAATACTTCTCAGCCAGGAGTCGAACCTGGAATCTCCGGCTTTCCGAGTCGTCGCCTGTTAGGCTTTTGAGGCAGAGCTTGTCTTGCAATACTCTATACATCTATCGGAGAATGAACCGATAGTCCTAAACGCTTATTTAGACCAGCGTAAATTTTAACAATTAAATCTTATTGAAGCTTGAGAAGTTACTAAACTACGAAATATATTTTTGCGTGTAAAAATGTACATGCAATTAAATATATATATGTATATATATATACGCATTTTTCCGCACAATATCTTGCGATCAGCTCGTATGACGGCAACTATATTTTGTAGTGTAGTAACTTATCGAGCTTCAATAAAAATTAATTGTTAAAATTTACGCTGGTTTAAATAAGCGTTTAGGACTATCGGTTCATCCTTCGATAGATGTATAGAGTATTGCAAAACAAGCTTCAAGTGCCTCGGTAGCCTAACAGGCGACGACCCGGAAAGCCGGAAATTTGACTTTTGGCTGAGGAGTATTTTTTGCAATATTTTCAAAATTACAAAAAAGCGTCTTATGTAGGACAGACTAAGAGGCGTTTAAAAACGAAACTAAAAGAACATTTTAATAACATAAAACGTTCCTCCTCCCAACTGTCAGTAATCTCAAAACACAAAACAGATCTTAATCATTCTTTTGATTAGGAAAACGTCCAGATTCTAGATCATGAACATCATTATTATAAAAGGCTAATTTCCGAAATGATCTTTATAAAAAAACAGTCACGCGGTTTAAATTCTGTTAACGACTTAGAATTATTTGACACTTCTTACTTCAATGTTTTGAATGTCTCTCACTGTGAAAAACATCCACTATGAGTGGGAGAACACCTATATGTTTCTCGTGCCTCTTATCTTTTCCTTCAGAGTCTGACTATCTGGCATTATAGTAAGTTTATTTTAAATTTTGCTTCTTGTGTAACGGAGATTGAATACTTTACTTTATCTTTTAGAATGTCATCTCCAAGGTAATTACACCATGTTTACTATCAACAGCCAACATTTTGCGTTGCTTTTAAACATTGACTTTGTTTATATCTTGACATAATGTATATTGCGTACTTTTTATATTATTGATATGTTCACAATTGCGACTGAAAAAGACTCCAGTTAGAGTCGAAATATTTTGCGTGTTTTTTATATTACTTATGTTAAAGCGTTGATCATTAAATCATTATATTATTATATTACTATCTTTTTTGGCTCGATGTGACCTTTTTCATTTGCTAATTTGTATTTTCAAAATTAGTTAAGAAGGTAGATGGGATCTCACATATATGATGCAAATTCAGCATCCATTATAAATTTAAGAATTGATATTCAATTCAAAAAACCTGCGCGTAAAAATTTACACGCAAACAAATATAAATATATATGTGTTGCGACGATTTTCGCTCCTTTTGAGCTGTATCGCGCGCCGCTCCGTCCGAGACGGGATTGGTTCGGACGACGGGTGAAGTTCGCGCAAGATTGCGGAATCGTTAACAGGAAAGAAAGAGGAAAATCGGGAAATGAGTAAGCCACCACGCTAACTCAACGGATACTAGGTTCTTGTTTTGCGCGCCAGATACGTTTCTGTATCAAACCGGCGTTGGTTAACGCAATGAGCCGGCTAGCTCGGGCCTAACGGAGAGGGGCAGGGTGCACGATAGATCGTCCGTGTGGGTGTTATTCGATGTTACGAGCCGATATATATAATCTCTAATACAAGGCAAAAATTAACAATTTATTAAAAACAATATTTAACAAAGCGGGTAACAAGCCGAAAGAAATATAGAAAAAAATTATTTATACAAAATAATAAAAAGTAAGCAAAAGGCGCAATAAGATTAACAAACAACTGATGAGAAAGATTGAAGTTAAGAAAATTGAACCGAGAAAATTGAAAAAATTAATGAAATAATAAGGTTTACAAATTTTGAAAAAGATTAAGTAAGATTATTAAAAAACCTGGTTCGCCTTAGTAACAAATAAGCGGACTTAATTAAAAACTGAACAAACACACGCCGAGTGCTACGCTACGCTTGCCAGATGCTATAAATCGCTGAAAATCTGGTTCTTTTCTCCAATTTCCGCGTAAGCCGTCTGTTACGTCCCGTGGATTCCACTTCCTCCTCGCGACGTGACAACAACGAGATATGATATCACGGAAACGCCGCCGCGCGGTACTGGCGCGAGACCGGATATCAATTCTCGATAAAATCAAGAAACACAGAGTTTGGAAAATTCCTTTTTTTCTTTCTTGATTAATTTTTTTTTTTTTTAACCTTAAACAAAAACTTACATCCCGGGAATATGAAATCAAAGGAAATCCGACGGATAACGAGAAATCGGGTGACCTATCGTGAAATTTCGATATGTCCCGAGTTTTCCGAGTCGCGGGTATAAAAAGAGCCCCGCAGGGCTCTTCGAGTCAGAAAAAGACGAAATTTTCCAAAGCGCGGTTTCGATCAGTACGCGAGTAAACAAAGTGCCGGCAAGACAAGTGATTGAAAGAACAATCGTGTCTCCGACAAGTGTGGATCCTGTTGGAGCTCGCCCGAGACCGCTGCCGCTCTGTTGCTGTTTGCTGCCGCCCAGTACAATTAACAATAAGTAGTAAGTGCTAGCATTAAGTCGCGAATCAGTCACCTGTGCCTCACGCCGCCATCAAATATTAAAAGTAATTAACAGGACAGTTGCTCCCTCCGTTAAAACCGAGCTAACGCTGATACGTATTACTGACAATTCGCAAGAACCGTCGAGCGATTTTCAGCGAGCGCTCTCGTGCCGTCAAAACCCCGAGCTAACGACGATACGGATTACCGACGATTCGCAAGAACCGTCGAGCAATCCTCAGCGGGCGCTCTCGCGCTGTCGAAATTAAGTTCATCCCGAGTAAACTGAGGTAGCAACTGACCTACAAACCCCGAGCCGCGAGAAATTTATAATCGCAAATTTTAAGTAGACCCGACCGCTTGCCAAAAACGGTGGAAATCCAGGGCCACCCCCCGAGCATATCACCGAAGGGCCGCCAAACGGACCCGGAAACAGGCTGAGGCACCGCTGGTTACCGCCCCTCCTCCGACATTAGAAAATAAGCAGAGCAATAGCAGTTCTGAGAAAAGCACTGACACACCACCAGATTTGCGAGCTCAGTCGCCTCCCCCGCGCTCTTCTCCACTTCGCCCTTCGCCACCATCCTCGCCCGAACCAGAATATTTAGGCAAGCGTTTTGCCGACTCCTCTCGTCCACGCACTTTCCCCCGTCCTCTCCATTTCCTAGCGCTCGCCTCTGCCAACAAAATCACCACCCCTACCTCCACCGCGTATATAGTCGATCCTGAAAACCTTGATCCTCCCGAACTTCATTGGATAATTTCCATCTACCTTCCAGATGCCCTCCTCACGGTTAAATTCCTCCTCCTTTCGAAACACAGGTTAGTCCCTGTAAGAGATTTCTATAAATTTTTCCCCCTGACTTCCTGTAAAATCACAGAAATAATAGAAGGTGAACTGGACTGAGCTCGCAACACATACATACTCACAAATTAAAAATTTGTAAACTATGAATCACCTGAAACTATGTCAGTTGTAAATAAAATCCTACACATAAAATATGTCAATTGTAAATAAATAACTACACATAAAAACATGACAAGCAAATATATATATATAATTATAAATATCGTCTAAACATTCTTAATTGACCTCGTACCCACAATCCCGCACCTCTAAACAGATCGTACCGTCTCGTTCCAGGCAATTGAGATTTGCATCTCAGGCCTTAAACAAAGACACACGAGCGAAGTCCAAAGAGCGACGGAGTAAGAGCAGCACACGACCGTTGACCCGCCCGCCGAACCCGAAAAATCGCTCGACTCTCGCACACACACACGACCGTTTCTCCAAGTGTGCGTGTCAAGAGATAAAGAAAATTCGACGAGTGTTACGCTCCGTTCATGCCCGACCGTTTCCAGGGGCCAGGACGTAACACGTCGATAAAGCGCGTATAGGACACGGAAAATAGCCACGATACAAAAGCAAGGGTAAGCAGAGGTCACAGATCACCAAATGATACGCCAGATCGCAATAGAGTAGAGTCGCACTCCGCCGCGAAATAAGAACACCTTAAGGCGCGATCTAGGGTGCAAATTACGTGAACACACCCAGGAGTGATCGTAAATAAGGCGTGCAAGTTTAACTCGACAACACTACGGTAAAAGAAAAGCGTAACAGGCATTCAAGCCAAGCAGACGCATTACTCACGCAGTGCTCACGTGTCAAAGGAGAGCTGTCTCCGTAATTTATAGCATGAAGATTTAGGGTGTCCCGGGTTAGACACTTTGTTTCAGCAAGGCAAAAGTCTGGCGGTTAACGGAGACACGAAGCGGGAGTGAGGGAAGCTTGACGCTCGTTTACCTTGAACAAGCCGTCGATTCGACATCACGCGATATCACATATAAAGCCAACTAGTTAACGGGAAAGTATTATACTGGAGCGTCGGTTAGTTCTTTTTTTTTTTAATGTAATACACGCCGTTTATTTGCTCGCCTCCGGTTATCTCGCTTTTACCTCGTCTCCGGCACTTACAAGCAGATAAAATAATACAAAATGTTAATTAAATATTGTTCAGAGCGCGTGCCGGGCGGCAACACTACAACACATAATATAAACGGCACGGCAATATAAAATTCTGAAACGGTACATACGGTCTGAAACGGTACATACGTTGCGACTAATATTTAACACAAACTACAAAAAAAAGAGAAACAAACAAGTACAGGTAGTCCAGTAAGAGCGTAGTCGACTTTGCCGACAAGTAATAAAAGATTTCGCTCTAATCCCTTTGTGAGCCTATAGAGAGAAGCTTTGTCCTTGATGCATTGTCGACAAAGATTCAGTTGTCGTTGATTTTTTGGAAGAGAAACACGTTAAGCATCATGAGTGCTAAATACGCGTCGCGCTACGAGGCTGTACCGAGTGGAAGACGCAATCTGGCATCGTTACATTGGATTGGCCGTCGCAGTCGCCCGATGCAAACCCCATCAAAAATGTGTGGGCATATATTAAGCAGAAGCTTTGTGGAAAACGCACATACACTTTGAAGCAGTTTTCTTGCGAAATTCGTCGGATCTGGAGATCGTTGCCACTAGAATACGCCGTCAAATTAGTCGAAAGCATGCCTCGGAGATGCCAGGCAATTATCGACGCCGGTGGTGACTGGACACATTATTAACATAATTGCATCATTGTTGTATTGAGTACAATGTATATATAAATATAAAAATTTTATTTAATAAATTTTTTCATAAATTTACACGACCACGCTCTTACTTGACTACCTGTATTACAAAATGGCTTTCCGCGACAACACAAACACGACAATTGCTGCTTGGCACGTCTCCACGCGTCTCCAGGGCTTATTACTGTAATTCTTAACCCCTTCCCGTGCCATTTAGCTCGACGAAACTCGGGCCCAAGCGGTAGGCATTGACGCGCGCTAAACAGACCAGACTGATGCTGTTCTGACTGACTGTTCTGAGGTACTAAGAGGAACTAACATTCAGTCACGAGCGTAACGGGCAAAAAATCAGTCCNCNAGCTCGGCTTGTTATGTTTACGTTTNGCCCAAGTATGTGTTCGCGACTCAGACTCGCGATATTTATGTTTGGCCCAAGTAACTGTTCGCGAGTCAGACTCGCGATATTCATGTTTGGGCAAAAATCTTCATCGCGAGTCTGACTCGCTAAAGTACGGGAAGGGGTTAATATTCTTAATATTAAAATATTGCTCCTACGACCGCTTAGTGCCATAAAGCCCCGTGAAGCCCAATTCCAGCCGCTCGTATTACCAAATAACCAAATATGGCGAAGGACGTCTCCTCGCCCGCGAAAAAATTTCAGTAAACGGCGCGACTGACCTTGACACAGAACAACGGATGCGCCGATTCGTGGCTCACAGTAAACGTAAAAGTACCTCACCGGATTTTTCCGTTGTTTTCTACTTCGACGTTCGGTTCCATCCGTTTCAAGTCTAGTCAGCAAAAGCGAAGAACAAGAGAATCCGGCAACACGTTCGACACGCTCGAGAGACAGCGACCAAAAGCGAGGATCGCGATTGATACGCCGGGGTGCGCTAGATTCGCAGGGGTGAGTCGCGACGGCCAATCAGGGTGCGGTATTCGGCCCGGTTCGCTGAAGTTACTATCGCTTCTAGCCGCAAATTACAAATACTAATTTCTCGTTGTCAATGAGACTAATGAGCGGCACTTCGCCGACTTGATTTGGCGCGCTCGCAGATAGACATCCGCTCAGGATGCAGCGCATCCCGATTTTCCTCCTGCTGGAGCGATCTGCGGCCAGAATTTGCTGAATATTACATTCGCCGCTTGATTTCTTGGTCGGTGACGCCGTCAATCGGCGACTATCGGCGCTATAACTCGCCGTCCTTCAGTGTTCGCTAGCGCCCGCGATGTATTCTTACGCCTGGATCAGGGCCGTATTTGCTGGTGACGGTAGACTGCGCTTTTCCATTTATGCCCCTCTCTTTCTCGCTCAATCCTCGCTGCATTATTCATCCTTTACAGCAGCTTGCCCTCCGGGCTCCTTATCGCAAATATTCTCTCGGAGATACGTAAGCGGTGAGGCGCAAATTAATTACAAAAAATACAATAAAGCGTAAGATGATAATACAATTACTTAATAAGCCCTGAAAGATTCTGGCGCTCGGACGGCTCGCATTCCCGGTTTTATTCGGAATGTGACATTTTTGTGGCGGGGAAGAGGAGCGGCGCGACTACCACGTCACAATGTATATACGCATTTTTTCGCACAACATCCTGCGATCGGCTCGTATGACTGTAAATATATTTTGTAGTTTAGTGACTTATATAATACACCACATGTTTTGGCAACACCACCCCAAAGTCCTGACGTGAATCCTATTGAACATTTATAAGCAGAAATTGAAGAAAGATTGAGAAATTTTGAAATTACAAATAAAGAAACGTTAAAACATAAAATTATGAAAACTTGGAACACTATGTGAAAACGAATGTACAACAAAATTCGTCCACAGTACCAGATCGTCCAGAAAGTATAATAAAATGTAAAGGAGGTCCAACCAAATATTAAGTATTAAAACCCTAATTGTTTGTTATAATTTGTAAAGTACGAATGCTTTTGTGACGTTAAAATTGTTCGAGTGTACTTAAATTTATATTTTTGTTACATTGACGCGTTGTTTTGCAATAAAGTTAATATTATTTTGAAAGCTTAGTTATTTTATCATATAATATCCGGTAAATGTTTACAATAGGGGAAACCCCTCCGATCGGCTTCTTGTTTTGATACATTGTAAATATGACCTTCCTGAGTACGTTTCTAAAAGTTTTATCCGTCGCTCATTGTTTATAAAAAAGTTATAACGTCGCGTTTAATTCGCATCGTTACTGCCGAGGCCGACGACCTGCCTCGGCACAAAACCCGGCGCTTTGCGCCAAAATAAGTAAACAAATAGGCATTGCCGATACGGCCTTGCCCCGCCCGCACGCCGCGCCCCACCGTGCCACCAAGCGATACCCGCACCGCCCGCACCGCGCGCCGCCCCGCGTCATGAAACACCCCGAAATCAAACTGTCACATTGTCTCTGTCTTAATCAACAAGCGGGGGGGGGGAACACCCGGTTTTCCGGGTATAAAAGAGGACTGAAAAACGCTCCAAGTCAGAACTTCCTGGGCTGCGACTGCAAACGGCTCGAAAGAATCGGTCGAGAGTCTCGACAAGTCGCAGGCCATCCCCTGGGAGAATTGTCTCCGGCCGACTGTCTCGGCGATTCCCGTCCGCACCAGGAGAAGAAATTCTCCGGCCGAGTGTCTCGGCGATTTCCGTCCGCACTAGGAGAAGAAATTCTCCGGCCGAGTGTCTCGGCGATTCCCGCCCGCAACAGGAGAAGAAATTCTCCGGCCGAGTGTCTCGGCGATTCCCGTCTTTCGAAACCGAAATCAGCGACCGCGAGAGAACTACGCGCACGCGAACGAACCGAGCGTGTTTACGCATACCGGTGGCTCACGTGCGGCTCTCGGCCGACACGGCCACCTGTGTAAAAACGAGACTAGCGGCAAAAAAACTGTTAACCCACTGGTAACCGTCTTCCGAGAATATTAAAGCGTCTCAAGAATAACCGCGATTTATTTCTATTGTTCTTTTATATTCTTTTTGTTCAAAAGTTATATCGATTAATTCTATTGATTGGAATTTATGTCTTTTACTATATCTCTATTTTTGTTTGTACAGCACATTTTTTATCAGATTAAATATTTTTTTTTCTTTTTTTTACACATTAAACCATCGAGTGTTTATTTCATCCTGACCCGGCGAAATATCCTGAATACTAGAGCGAAAAATATTAACAGAACGGAAAATCCGGAAAGTTTCAAAGTTATGAGCAAAAAAAGTTTGATGACTAAACTATCGTTTTTCGACACTGTGTACATTTTTTGTGTGTTGTAAACATGTAGGCAGGAGAGGGCTGCACCCCCCCTAAAAAACCTAACCTAAACTTAACCTAAACTCTTCTTCCTGCATTCCCCCTCGCAAGTTTTACTCATTTCTATTGATATTGTAGTAACATAGGTTAACCAGTGTGGAAATTTTGCAAAAGAGAATGCAGAAAGATGAGTTTAGGTTAAGGTTAGGTTAGGTTTTTGAGGGGATGCAGGGGGGCGCAGCCCCTCCTGCCTACACGCTTACAACGAAGAAATGAAAACAAATCGTTAATCAATCTAGTATTAAAAATCAATTTTTTTCTAAAAGTTTTATCCGTCGTTCATTGTTTATAAAAAAGTTATAAACAAAAAAAATTTCATCAATA
>NW_018021183.1:34226-52436 GCF_002006095.1 Pseudomyrmex gracilis
GAATCGTACGGTGTCGAATAATTTGGTGTCGAATAAATCTGTGTCGAATCGAGCGGTGTCGAATCGTACTGTGGTCAAACGGAACCCGCCCGATTAATTGACGATTTGTTTTCATTTCTTTGTTGTAAGCGTGTAGACAGAGGGGGCTGTGCCCTCCGCAGGTGGAAGGGCTTCGCTCCTCTCCCTTGCTCTTTCCTCGGGAAAAAATAGGAAACGACTTTCAATTACATGTCGCTTCACGATGACATATACGTGATTTTTAGCGCCACTTAATCAGAAGTTGTTTTCTATTTCTTCCCGACGGGAGAGCAGGGGGGAGGGGCGAAGCCCTCCCACCTGCGGAGAAGCGCAGCCCTTCCTGCCTACATGTTTACAACACACAAAAAATGTACACAGTGTCGAAAAACAATAGTTTCGTCATCACAATTTTGTTCATAACGTTTTTATAAACAATGAGCGACGAAAACAACTTTTAGAAACGTACTCAAGAAGGTCATATTTACAATGTATTAAAACAAGAAACCGATCGGAGGAGTCTCCCCTATTGTATACATTTACCTAATATCCTTTATAAGAATTTCAAACAGTGCGTTATAAATAAATATCGATNGTTCAAAATAAAAAATCGGGAGGATACGAATACTTCTGTGACTCACTGTACATCTGTATGTAGCGCAATATCCCATCCAACATTCTTCAAAGCTATGCTCTTATTATGTGTGTAACGGTCCTACTTTTTCTATTGTTTAGGCTTACTTCGTTTTGTTTAAGGTAATTTAATATTAGCTGCAAATAGCTCGTCGGGATCAGGGTGAAGTAAAAATAGAGTGCACTTGGTTAGTTTCGGAACAAGAAAAATAATAGAATTTATTAATAAAAACAAGAAGAAGAATATTTACAATAAAAGAAAAAAAAGAAATATAATGTACTAAAAATAAGTTTCGGTAAGAATGATTAAATCGCTGGTGCTTAAAAAGTGAGTTCATCAAGATTGCAAGATATCCCGTCAGATTCGGAAAATATTTACACACGGAAAGTCGTTTATTTATAAAACAGTGATTTAACCGGCGATGCTTGACAAGTGAGTTTTATAGACTCGGAAAAATATTTACACTGTGAAAAAGTATCTTTCTTACGAAAAAGTGATTTGAGCAGCGATGCCTTGAAAAGTGAGTTTTATCACGTTCGCAGGATATTGGGAAAAATATTTACATCGCATAAAAGTCGCTTTCTTACGAAAAAGTGATCTTCGATGATCGGTCGGCCCTCTTCGCTAGGCTTAATACGGCGCTGTTATTCGCTCGTTTCCCTGAAGCGGATTTAGCGGAATAAGTCAATTTGCCCGGCGGAGAATACGAGATTCCCCTGGAGCAGATCTAGCGGAATGAGCCGGTTCTCCCGGCAGAAAATCAAAGATTCCCCGAAGCGGAGCAGAAGCGAATGCCGGTTTACCCGGCAGAGAATCAGAGATTCCCTGGAGCGAAGCGGAGCGGATGCCGGTTTCCGGCGGAGAATCAAAGATTCCCCTGAGCGGAGCGGAGCGGATGCCGGTTTACCCGGCAGAGAATCGAAAGATTCCCTAGAGCGGAGCGGAGCGGATGCCGGTTTACCCGGCAGAGAATCGAGAGATTCCCCGGAACGGAGCGGAGCGGATGCCGGTTTACCCGGCAAAGAATCAAAAGAATCCCCGGAACGGAGCGAAGCGGATGCCGGTTTACCCGGCAGAGAATCAAGAGATTCCCTGGAACGGAGCGGAGCGGATGCTGGTTTACCTGGCAGAGAATCAAGAGATTCCCCGGAATGGATCGGATCGCAGAGTCGCCGTCGGTTTGCCCGACCAAGAAGGAGCTTCCTATGGTGCTTTTCGTTAGATCTGGAGATCGAAGTAGATCTCCTCGGCTTTTGGTCCGGCTTTTATACTCGCAGTTTTCCACGGGCGGGGTTGACAAGATGCGCGGAAAACACTTGTTTGTTTGTCACGCTGATTGTTTCGTGGCGCGGCGGGACGCGCGGTGCGGGCGGCGCGCATGCCGCTTGCTGACGCGGGGAGCGCGCAGTGCGGGCGGGCGCAGGCCGGCAGCATGTATTTTATACATGTTGCAGTTTTGATAAATTTATTGTAGTTTGGCGCTATGCGCCGTTTTTGGGCCGGGACGGATGGTCGGTCTCGGCCATAACGATTTACATCGTTACATGTGTTAGCGATATTTTCGATTATGCTGGTGTTATTCCAACATTTCTATTACGATCAATCTCCACACCATTGAGTTTATAACAAATCTCATTGAACATAAAAGCCGCGCAAGTATTTCTCAAATATACTTCTTCTTTATCTTTCTTTGTTAACATCAATTTTGGCTCTGTGGCTGGAAGTGAGTATAGATAGACGTGTATTTTTGAGCTCTCTTCTTGTGAACTTTTTACTGCTGCTTTCTGCCCTTTGGGGCGCTGAATTTTTTAGTGAGTAAAGACTAAGGCTTTTGTTTGTCTGCTGTCCATTTTTGGCGACACTTTGCGCGCGGTTTGTGCATCTTTTCGAGCATTTTTGTTTTTCAACCTGTCATCTTCGGTTAATTGCCTTGTGGACGATTGAAGAAGCCTGCTATTTTCCTTCTTTTCTTCTGTTTCTGGTGGCTGCGGGGCGGTGGCGGATCTGCTGATTGGCTTACATTATGCCCACGCACGAGACTTCTCCCTCACCCGTTGCTAGTCGAGGTAACGGTTCTCGGGCTGGCGATGTCAACAACGGTTGTTTACCTGGCGGCATAACAAGGCAGCGATCTTCTTTTGCGTTACTGTCTAATGTAAGTTCTTGCGGTGTGTCCACTGGAATAATGATGAGCGCCTCTAGAGTTAACGTTCTTAAGCGTTCTATTAATGACCACAATGAATCGGTATCTAAATTGCTACTGTCTAGTAAAGATTTACTGGACAGAAAAATGCAAATTGAGTCTGCTTTTCGAACGTGCAAGGAGGCCTTTTCTGAGCTTGCTGCTTATTTAGTTCTACTAGAAAAGGACATGAGTATTTCTATTGCCATCGACTCTGTTAAGGAGATGATTACTGAGGCTATTTCTAAGGTCAAGGTCGATACACTTCAGCATAAATCTGCAGGACTAATGTCGTCTGATGGTTTTGCGCCTACCTGCTCTTATGCTAACGCGGTGGAAGCTACGTGCCCTACCGTGCAGGTTGCACGTGGCCCTACTTTTACAACGAAGATGTCGACTGACATCTTGGTTGTACCTAACAAGGATAATGAAGCAAAATACAGCACATCAAAAGATACTAGAGAGGTTTTTCAGAAGATTATTGAGCCTACAAATTATAATCTCAAAGTGAACAAAATTTCTGCTACTTGCAATAATGGTGTGCGTATTGAAGCACTTACGGTGGATTTACTAAGGATTAAAGAATCTAGTGAGCTTGCGGATGCTGGTCTAAAAATCGTGCAGATTCCTAAATCCACTCCGCGTATTATTATACGCAGAGTACCGATTGGCCTATCTAAAGAAAAAATTAAATCGGATATCATCGCCCTTAACCTAAATAAACAAGACGTGTTTAGTGTTAACGTTATCTACTTATTTCCGCCTAAGGCTAAACGTCGTTATACTAGTTGTATTGTTGAGATATCACCGGCTATACGTACCTTGCTGTGTGTGCGTCAACAGACGCACATTTATATAAAATATTCAGCCTGTATATTTGAAGTTTATGTTCGTGTACTTCAACGTTTTAAATGCTTGACTTTTGGACATCTGGCCAGACACTGCAGATCTGCTCCGTTATGTAGCCATTGTGCCAAGGATCATGAAACAATGAATTGTCCTGTGAANAATGAAGACGCGACGTGTGGCAACTGTTGTAGGTGGCTTAGAGTCTACTTTCATCATTTAGTATTTGATAGTAAAGCCTATCCTATCTTACTCAAGAAATTACAAGAGAAAATTAATAGCATAAATTATGAATAGCAACACCATTGAGCAGCATCTACTTCGGGCTTGTCTTATGAACTGCCAGTCATTGATGGCGCATCTCGATGATTTTCGATTATTCTTCATGGACTCTCAGTATGACATCATCTCTTTGTCGGAAACTTGGCTTAAACCTGCCATACATGATCAAATGGTTGAATTATCAGGCTATCAGTTATTTAAATGCGACAGGACTGGTAAGTCTGGGAGTAGAGTTGCGTTTTTTCTGGCTAATACACTTAACGCTAGAATTTTGAAAACTTCTGGAAGTGACTACAGCCGAAAACCTAAATTCTTAATTGCAGAAATTTCTTCTGGAGATGAAAAGGTGATGCTTGCGGTTGGTTATAGACCGCCACACTGTAGACACCTGACCAATTTCTTTAACATAGTTGCAAACATTTCGGTACAATACAGACACTGTGTAATTTTCGGTGACTTCAACGCTGATCTCATGCAAACTTCATACGATTCTATGTCAATAATGACTTACATTACTACATCATCTATGCATCTCGTTCCGTATGCACCAACTCACCATACGGCTAACTCATCTACATTGTTGGACTTGTGTATTGTAGATGACGCGAAGAAACTTATATCTTTCTAGCAGCATTGCATTGGATTTCTCTCCTCTCATAATCTAACAGATATCACTTTGAATATTTATGTCAAACAATGCTCCGCTAGAATAATTACCGTTAGAGATTTTACCGCATTTGATAATGAAGTTTTTCTAAGCGAGTTGGCTGGCTGTGATTGGGATGCATTGCTCCAAGCTGAGAATATTGACGAGAAGATACTGCTGCTCAATAAATACCTATTATATTGTTACAACAAACACGCGCCACTCAAGACAATACATCCTAAGCGCTTACCTGTACCATGGATTACTCTTTACATAAAGGCAAAAATGTCTGAGAGAAACAGAAATCGGAGGAAATGGAGAAGACACAAAACAGATTTAAATTACAATTCTTTCAGAGTACTAAGGAATCAAGTATAAAACACAAGGCTAAACAGAATTATTACTTGTCTGTCTTTGGTGATCTTAAAAAGCCTACTTATACTTTGATGAAACTTTGACAGCTTGGTCTAATAAAGTCTAAAACAAATACAAATAGCCTTCCTTTCTCAGTTGATAACTTTAATAATTTCTTATTCAGGCATCTTTCTGATGCGTCTGACGATGATGATGTCTATCTTGGTGAGCCTTCATATGATAAATCAAAATTCTACTGGGCTAATATTGCGGATGTAACAGTGAGAGGTGCTATATCTACTATTGCCTCAAACTCGGTTGGAGAAGATGGAGTATCGCGAAAACTAATTAAGTTGGCCTTACCCTGCATTCTTTCAATTTTGACTCATATTTTCAATTATAGTATGAATAATGGCGTTTTCCCCTCTATCCGGAAATCTGCGATAGTCTGTCCCATTCCGAAGATAAAAGCCTTTTCTGAGCTACAACACTACAGGCCAATCTCTATTCTTTGTGTGCTGTCCAAGGCACTTGAACAAATTGCTTCTAGACAGATGTCGGAATATCTTAAAGCCAATAATTTACTAGATCCATATCAGAATGCCTACAGACGGGGAGTTTCTACTGAAACTGCGCTTATAAGAGTTCTCAATGATGTTAGAGAGGCTGCGGATGAGAGGAAGGTTACTGTTTCAATATTCTTCAATTTTTTTAAAGCCTTTGACAATGTTAACTATCAACGCTTGATTAAGAAATTAATACAAATTAATTTCTCTAACTCCGTTTTGAGATGGATGTGTTCTTATCTCTATGGCAGAACGCAAGCAGTGCGTGACTCTACTACCAACATATTGTCAGCGAAACTATCGATATTCAAAGGCGTTCCTCAAGGATCAGTCCTCGGACCACTTCTTTTTGCACTATACATATCAAATTTTGGCAAGATCCTGCAGCATTGTAAATACAATTATTATGCCGATGATCTGCTCATTTATCTACATTCAGAGCCATCTTCTCTTAGTTCTGCGTTGGACAAAATTAATACCGATATCTGTAATGTGGTTAAGTGGGCCACTACAAATAGACTGAGTTTGAACGCCAGCAAGACATCGGCAATTGTCTTTGGTTTAGCAAGATAATTAATAGTATCGATTTAAGTACCATGCACATTGTGGTAGATGGTACCTTCATTTCTTGGAGCGACTCTGTGACGTATCTTGGTGTTACCTTGACCACTAATGTCTTGGGATCGTCGAGCTTAATCCTTGGAGCTGAATATAAATAAACTAACTCACAATTTAATGTACTTCTTCCTCTCCTCATAAGGTCTTTGGATCGCTCCTCTTCCCTGGCTTGCACTCGGAAAAATTCGCTTCACTCGCGAAAACGCGATTTTTTGATGTTTCGATATTTTCGACTTTTCCGACTTCACTCGCGATAACATGAATATTAAACTGACTTCTGGAACTTTACTTTATGCTGAACAAAGGCTGGGCCAAGCCCGGTGGCACTGCAATACCGGGATGACCCGTGACGGAGCCGGAGCAAGCTCCGGGCGTCCGTCCAGTTCCAGAAATGAGTTTAATATTCTGAGACTGCTTTGCGGTCTGTATCAGATATTAAGCTGATAAGAACAGAGTAACTATCTTTTATTTTAAACAATTAATGTTCCCCGGAGAGACAAGCTCCCCCGGGGTGGAATACAAATAAGGCGTAGGTACAGACGTTGCCGCCCACGCTCGCGCGCAATAAAAATTAATAAAAATTGGCCGGGGACAAACCTCCTCTCGGCTAGAAGGCGCAAAGAACTACGTGAGAGGGGGCACATACTTATCATCTCCAGTAAGGGGTAAGATGCGCCCCCTCGTCACGGCTAAAGTAATTGTGAACAAAAAATATCGCCTCAGCTAGCCGGCTGAGATAATACTCACTATATGCGCTCAATAATTCTAAATATACATATGTATAAGTTCCCAGGCCAAGACGCAGTACCACTATCAAATACAAGGGCCTGGGAGCTGCGGCGCGGCAAAAATACTAATATCTTTATAGCGTTACTCTGCGGCATGCTAAAGCAAACAGCATGCCCAATAACAATAATAATACAAACAATGAAAATAAATAAATAAATAAACGCGACACACACACTCGGCTAAAATACAAAAGAAATATGCGCAACATACACACTCGAATAAAATACAATATATAAATTCGCAACATTCACAATCGGGGGCCCGCATAAAACTTGAAAGGTCAGAAAACATAAAAGAAAATTGTTATATACAATAAAAAGTACAAAAATAAAATTAAAAAACTAAAAAATAAGAATAAACCTTAAATGGCCCAGTAATAACTTACGAGACATTCACACTCGGAATAAATTAGACGCTACGCAACGAAAAAAAAAAAAAAACTATAAATACTATCACGCATTTACGCAGGAGAGGAAGACCCTACCCGCGGTGCGCCAGGATCGCCATCTCCCGCTCCCCGTAGTGTCGGCGAATCGCTCGCGTGTTGTCTCGGAGCGTTCCGCCGAGTAACCGAGCAACCGCCGCGTACTGCCGCACCCCGGAGACGTGCTCCACGTAAATGTCCCGCGACCAGCGTATGGTATCGGAAACCATGAGACGGCGCATCATTGCTGCATATGTGTTGGAAACACGCAGCAGCTTTAGCACAACCTCATTCCTCCGGTCCTATGAACCGAGAGAGCCGACCACGAACGGCATGACAACCACACGGTACCCTTCCCGCGAAAGGGCCTACGCAAGAGGAGAGTACTTATTGCCTTTCCTCGCTCTTGCCTCATTAAACGCCTCACGACGGTTCTCAAAGGGCACCGTGACGTCAATAATGATGATCAACCTGGTCCTGTTTGGTGAGCAAAGTGCTCGTGTAATAAGATGCGACAGCCAGGCGTAACGTGTATATGACCTGCGCCCGTGCCTCTGGTGGGATCTTCACCAGGTTACCTCCAGAGTCGCTAGCCAAGACACAGCGTTCCCCAGAAGGCTACTTGCAATGTCTGTAGGCGACCGTCTTTTTGTGTGTGTTGATCTCTCTGGAAACGACCTCTGATTCTCTTGTGTAAGAGGGACTGCCGCCTCAGATCCACGCTCGATTGGCGGGAATGCATTCTCCCCGCTGAGCATTCTTGGTAGTTGTAAAACCGCCTGGGTTAACTCACCCATGGATTGCCGGAACATACCTGCCGTCAGCGGTTCTTTTGCAGATGCAATTGCCGTTGGGACCTGACTCGCATCCTGAGGCGCGGGTCTGGCCTCCGTCGACCCTGACAACTCCGCTAAGAGATCGGTCAGCCCGTATGTCTCCATATGATCAATAATTGTATCTGTTATTGACGCTCGATCTTCGGAAGTCGGCAATTGAAATCTCTAAGCCTCTTTTATAAGCTGCTCGATTGTCGCTTTCTCTAGCTCTGCTCGATCGAAAGCTACGTTTTTCTTCTTATTTGGCATACTAGAAATCAAGTTTTCTTTAACGAATTTTTATTATAATACGACAAAAACATTTTGTTTCTTACTTCAACCTTTTCACCGACACGTATATTTTTAACAGCTGTTTGTTCCAAGCTCTGATTAGCCTATATTCATACAAACTTGTTATTGTTCCAGGTACACGACCGATCACGCACCCGAACCGTGATTAACCGACGAAACCGAGGACTCGCTCTGGATCTTATCCCATTTCTGAGATGTAAAATATTATCGAGTTATTTGTATCATTTAGTTTATATAAAAAAGGGGTTAATAACTTATAAGTACTTAAACCCACTCTGATCAATGGTAACTAAGGTAAGTATATTCTAGAATAAACTATTTACAATGATACACCTTAATTACGACACAACTCTGCAGAACAACTTGACTCTTTTCTGCCTTTCACGAGAATGCCCGATCATGTCTCGAAATCTGTAAGCGAGACCGTGCGGTCACAATTTTATTTTGCAGCGCTTACGCAAGAGCGCTAGTGGTTCTTCTCCGCCATTATCGAGCTCTGACGGCTAATTATCTTACATTACTAAAGCAGATTTGAAAAATCGGAAAAACAATAAAACAGGAAGCGCGATGTTTGTAGGGTTACTTTGATTCAAGTAAATACGAGGACTTACTCGATCTTTTTTATTTGATACAAGTAACCTTAGTATTGATAGTTTCTTTTTCGAATTAAGTAGATAGATAGATAGATGACGAAGAGCGGGGGGCTTGTGAAACCCTATTGTCACCTAGATCTCTAAGATCCTCTGCGACTCCAGCTAGTTGTTAATCGACCAAGCTGCTAAAACCCGGCATTTGCTGCCAGGCTACACAGATGGCCGATTTTAATTATTTTCAGGTCCTCGGGCTCCGCAAACATGGAGCCCAAAAATCTGAATCTCCTGAGTGCTAGAGACGGGCAGCGACACAATATGTGCCCGCTGTCCTCCCTCTCTTCGCCACAAAATCTACAACTACTCTCCTCAACTAGGCCTAAGTTGAATAAATGTGCCTTGAAGGTCCAATGCCCTGTGAGGAAACCGATACACAGACTTTGTCTGTACTTACTCATTGTCAGTAGTTCTTTGGTCCTACCTGGCAATGGCTGAGTCATCAGGGCCTTAGCTTGGCGGCAGCTCTTCAGTATTTCCCAAGAGATCCTGTGCTTCCTTTTCAGCCAGTCTTTGATATGATTTTTTCCTGTTGCAAAGGGAACTCCAACTATGTGGCAGACTGGTTCCTCTAACGTACCCAGTTTTGTCAGACTATCAGCCACTTCATTTTTTTGGATACCTTGGTAGCCAGGTACCCAGACAAGCGTGATGTTGTTTCGCTCGCCCAATCTGTTTAGAGCTTGCATACAGTCGCAAACCACTGAAGATTCAGTGGTGGTCCTGGCAAGAGCTCCTATGGCTGCTTTGCTATCCGTATAGATATCGATCCTCTTAGTTTTTGTCTCTCTTGAGAGTAGGAGTCTTGCACATTCCAGAATGGCCAGGACATCCGCTTAAAAGACCGTGGCCACTTTATTTCGAGAGAAAAACTCTCTGTGATTTTATCCTGGGCAGTAGATGTCTGCTCCATAGCAGCCGTTTGCTCCAGATCCATCAGTAAACCATGCATGAGTGCCCGGCTGGATCTGAAGATTTTTGTTTTTTCAGTCCGCCCTGATGGTCAAGTTTATGGAGAAACGCCTTGTCCACTTGGCGTATTCTGGATATTTTATTTTGCTTTAAGGTAAAGAGAGGTTTGTGAAGAAACTCGAGCATGGTATGACTTACTCCGAATTCTCTCCACTCCCCCTGACAGCTTAGTCTATATGCTGTGAGTTTGGCAGCGCTGATGACAGTCAATCTTACAGGTAGAATGCAGAGTGCCACTTCCAGCGCTTCTGTTGGTGTCATTCTCATAGTCCCTACCGCAGCCCTCAAGTAATTACCTTGTAGGCTTTTAAGTAGGTTCTTTGACTCCATCTTTTCCACTCTGGGCTACCAAACAACAGCAGCATATGTTAACCTCGGTACAAATACCGCTTTGCATATCCATAGGGCAGTATTTAATTTAATACCCCAGAATTTTGCCACTGCTCTTCTACACGCCCAGTATGAGGCGTAGAATTTGGATTTCTTTATATCGAGATGTGTTTTCCAATTTAGTTTTATGTCTAAGTGGACTCCCAAATATTTTACTGACTGGACGTATTTCATATCTTCTCGCCAGAGTCTAAGCGGCTCAATGGCTTCAGGTTTGTATTTCCTGGTGAAGATCATGGCCTTGGTCTTTAGTGGATTAGCCCTAAGTCCTTTTGATTGACACCAGTTTTGTATGATCTTCAGGGCTTTCTGCATAATCTCCTTAAGTGTTGAAAGAAAACTACTTCACACTATAGTAGTCACGTCATCAGCGTAGCCAAAGACGAGAAAGCCTTTCTTCTGTAATTCTCGTAGAAGTTCCTCCGCGACCAGACACCAGAGCAGGGAAGATAAAACTTCTTTCTGCGGGCATCCTTTAGCGAGAAAACCATGCACACTTGAATCCCCATGATTGGCAATCAGGGTTCTTCCTGTTAGCATGTTTTGTGTCCAGTCTGCTAGAGCAGCGGNAATGTGATGCCCGGTCATTGCTTCCCTGATGACATCATATGAGGTGCTATCAAAAGCTCCTTCAATGTCCAGAAAGACGCCCAGGGCATATCCCTTTGCTTCCAACTGCACTTTGACTCCGCCCACGAGATGGTGCAAGGCAGTATCTGTTGATCTGCCCTTCCTGTAGGCATATTGAGCCGGAGACAGCGGATGTACTAGCAGAGGGCCAATTTTCAAATATCTATCAACCAGTCTCTTTAGTGTTTTCAGTACAAAGGAAGTGAGACTGATCGGTATGAAGTCTTTGGCTGCTATATGGCCATTTCTACCAGGCTTGAGTATAAAGACTACTCTTATACCACCCCAAGCCTGAGGGACGTGTCTTAGGGCTATGCTAGCCCTGAAAATTTTTGGGAGTGGACCTATGAGAANNCCCAGCCTCTCTTGGAAAAGAACAGGGTAGATTTTATCCGGTNNAAGTGATTTATAGAGAGAGAAGGTCTTAACAGCCCATTCAACTCTCTTTGAAAAAACAACCTCAGCTGCCAGACGCCAGTCCCTGGGTTTATATTCCCTAAACTTCGGTCGGCAGGGTTGTATGTTATGATCAAAATCTGGGAAGTGGACTTCCATTAGATGTTTCAATGTGTCCGTTGCCTTCTCAGTGACATTTTTCGTTGGGAGCTTGAGACAGCTCAATTGAGGACGGTGATCCAAACTGAGGATTCTGTAAAGCCTGGATGCCTCTGGAACGCTCTCAATGCTTTTACAGAAACGTCTCCAGTTTTTGCATTTTGATTTCTTAATCTCCTTGCTGTACTCTCGTTGGGAGCTTCTAAAGACCTNCCAGTGTACTGCAAGTTCTGTTCTTTTCGCTTTGCTGAATTTTTTTCTCGTTTCCAATCTGAGCTTACCAAAGTTTTTATTCCACCAGTGGATCTTGTTCACTGGATTTGTGGATTTTGGTGAGCAGTTTAATTCAAAAGCGTTTGTAATGGCGTTCTTTAAAAAGTCCGCCACGTTTTCCAAGTTGTTTTTGGTTCTAAAACTGGTTGGGGCCATAGCGAGTTGGGCCTTAAGGTCAGCTCTAAAGCCTTCCCATTTGGTTTTTTGTGAGTTGCGAACCCAGTTGATTTGCTGTATTTGTTGGAGTGGTAGGCGTATTTGTCTGTGATCAGAGCTAGAAGGCTCATCCGAGACCCTCCAGTTATTCACCAGACCCGCCACCCTCTCCGTACAAATCGCTATATCGATGATTTCCTGTCTTCTGGAGTCCAGGAATGTCGGCTCATTTCCTCTATTGAGAATGGTTAATCCTGTGCCCATTAGGTAGTCGTGGAGACTCTCCTCCCGCAGGTTGGTGTCTGTGCTTNCTCATTCTGCATAATGGGAGTTCGCATCGCAACCCAGCAGAAGTTCGAGCCCCNTGGCTTCCGCATAGGCCACCAGGTTTTTTATCTCTTTATGTGGTGGTGGATCTGTGGAGTCATAGGGCATATAAACTGACCCTAATAATACTTCCATGTCTTCTTCCTTGGCTAGCTTCACTCTCACCTTGATGCCTGTGAGGTCCTTGCTGCTGAGCTGTGGCAGAAAGATAGCATNTATTTCTTTTACTAAAATGCATGATCNTACTCTATTATCTGAGTGTGCTGTATATAAGCAGCCGCACTCACTCAGTCTCTTTACTGCACCTTTCACAATTCATGGTTCTTGGATTCGTGCAATACTTGTATGCATCACAGCCATGCTCCTGGCTATAATAGCCGAGGCGCTCTTGCTGTGATGCAAGTTAATCTGGATCATGTGGATGCCGAGTGAAACCATTTTTAGGCAGTTTCGACACCCTCCGACTCTATCTCCGTCGCCTTCCTGCGCTTTCGTCGCGCCATCCTAACGGTGGCCCGGCCGAGACCGAAGAAAGGCCTGAAGCCACAGTACTTCAAGGCTTCCATCGCCGAGTCGCCAACGAAACAGGAGAAGTGGGCGCTTGCAGCATCCCTCCTATACTTCCCTTTGGTGACGACCCAATCGCTGGTTACCAGTCCTGTGTTTTGCTGGTTAAGAAGCTTTAAAGCATCTTCAATCCCTACTTCAGGCTCCTCCACATACACCACTACCCGATGACGCTTAGGTAGCGCATCAATTGGCAACACACACAGAGGAGTTCCCATGAATTTTAAATTGGATGAATGGGCCTTAAGCCACTCCGCTGACTCTATGTTGGCGCACACAACCATGAGTGCGCCATCCCTCTTCGAGGAACCAGTAAAAGTGGGGGCTTTGTCATTCTCAAACAGACTTGACCATTTTTCTAATCTCAACCANTTCACCGGCTCCCATTTTTCTGTCAGGATAGCCTTCTAATACGAGGGCCATCCTGACAAGACCTTTTGTCGCCTGTGCATACGACCCTTCATTTTTGGGTTTCTTGCCCTGGCGATTTTCTGAGGAGCTGGGAGTAGTGTGCTTCGGCCTGGCGCGCTTTGCCGCGCCACCCGAAGCACCCCCACCCCTAGCTCCACCTTTTGAACAAGAGGCTGCGGGGGTAGAGGGGGCATTAGTGGCTCCACTCTCCCCGGCTAGCATCTCTTTATTATAACGGCGCTTTTCAGCCCCGCTATATCTTATGCGGTATTTTGGGACTTCTGAGCCCGCTTCCGCACTGCAAGATTCCTCTGGGTGATTGCCTTCAGAGGAGGCTTTGTTCTTGAGGACTGATTTGGGGGTGATTTTATTTACGTTTTCACTCATTTCTGTTCCCACAAGTATCGCNGTCGCGCGGTCTCACCCAGCCAGAGCCGCGAATGGCTGGTGCTTGGCTGCGTATTCCTGGATTTTGCCCGGTATCCAGGAGGCACCGTTTACGACGCAACTCCCTTTGCGCCACGCAGCTCTCGGCACGGTCGCTCACACCTTAACTTGAGGGATTCCTCTTAGTTGGCCACAGACGGGCCCATCCCTGAGCGGATGACCACCGCCCGCGACTTGAAGCCCCACCACCCGCTCCGGCGCGAGAGCCCACAGCCACCGAGGACACCAGATGCTCACTTTCTGTGGTGAATTGTTGTCCCGTCAGATTACACTTTCAATGTGACGACACGACCAGGCAGATCCACCAGCGTCCAGAGAGGAGCTGACAATCAATGCCCGGCCACGCCGCCACCATCANATGCTGGGAACAAAATAACGTTCCGTGTAGTTACTGCAAGGCGGCCAGACCACGTGCGCACCGAGCGCTCCGAGAGCCACGAGCTCTCGCCTCGGAGCTACTACAAGGTGGGAACCCATTCGGGAGTTCGATTTAAGTAAGTATCAAAAGATAGTTGTTTTATCGGATAATATCAGTACTTATAACTATTGAAACCTTGAATAAAAAAAAGTTCTCGCTGTTTTTTCGTGAAAATTATGCTTTATTTAAAAAAAGTCGTAATGAGTTTTTATAAAGTAGTGTTTCCGTACTTTGTCTCATACTTTGTCTTCAAACTTTTTTGGTGCGCTAGAGCGTTCTTTATTTTCAACATCAAAATCATTATTTTTGAAGCGTCTAAACCAATCTCTGCATGTTGTTTTTAACAGGGCATGGTCACCGTAAGTCTCAACAAGAATTCTATGTGCTTCAGCTTTAGATTTTTGTGGAATAAAATAGTGCAATAAAATTCTTCGCAAATACTCTTTTTTGGCACAAAATTTCACATATTTAACACTATGAATAAAAAGTTGTATACACTTCGACGAAATGACATACACTGAATTTCAAGCTTGCCTATGGTACTTCCTTATAGATGCGTTATATACCATCTTAACCTACACGCACGCAATTCTGGTAACGCCATCTGTTGGGAAACGGCGAGAACTTATTCAAGGTCCCAATATATTATGTTCACTTGAGACGGTGCACTTTGATAATTTCGTCGGAAGTAGTCGGAAGTACTCGTGACTACTCGTAACTATTTGTGTTATGAGAGTTACACGACTAACGTAAAAATATTGTACAACTGCGCCGACTGAGCCATGTCTACATATATATATATATATATTGTTGTCATCTCGTTTACACGATAAAGACCATTGCACACAAATTGCCATAGCCATAATGTAAAAAATGCTGTAACAAATGACTAATTACAATCGGTTATTTGGAGAGAGAGAGAGAGAGAGAAAGGGAGAGAGAGAGAGAAGAAGAAGAAGAAGAAGAAGAAAGCTTTATTTATATATAAGGCGCTCTGGGAAGATCCCCTCAAGCGCAGAGCCAGAATGCATTACAATAACAAAATAAAAACAAAAGTATAACAAGAGCTAATACAAAACAAAATAAAAATATAAAAAATATAAAAGAGTATAAGTGAAAACAATAGTAAACATAATAATACAATGGTAACATAATAATACAAAGATAAGGCTAATTTCAATAGGGAAAAGAAGCAGACAAAATACATAAGCAGAAAAAATGAAAATGTGCATACAAATAAATAATCAAAATTGTGAATGTGCTAGCCCATACCCAGTAAATGTTCAAAAAATTTGCCCTTAAAGNCACCATGAGGTGCCCTGCGGATATCCTCCGGTATAGCATTCCATACGTCAACACAGACGCATCTGAAAGANTGCCTGAATATCTCTGTTCGACAGATGGGAAGCACTAGACTGTCCTGCGGGGATCTGGTGTCACGCAAACAATCACCTCGCCTGAAAATGAACAGGTCAAAGAGCATCCTAGGTCTTTGAGTTCCGAGTATACTATATAAGAGACATCCAATGAAGTATTCTCTTCTAGACTTGATCTTGAGCCATGAAAGTTTGTCGTAGTGAGGCGTTATGTGCTCGTACCACTTAACTTTATAGATAAATCTGACACAAGAATTCATGGCTCTCTGTAGACGCAGATCATTTGTACCACTTATGTCAGATAATAAGGTACAGCAGTAGTCGAAATAAGGGATGATCAGCGCAGTCACCAACCTAATCCGTAGCTCCGTAGAGAGAAGATGACCATATACTTTCAATCGATGCAAGGCTGAATTCACACGAGAAACAGTATTATTCACATGTGCATCCCATGNTAAAACACTGGAAAGTGTGACTCCAAGGTATAGAACAGAGTCCTTGTAAGGAATTATTTCACCATCCACAATGACTCTTCTCANATCTTCTCGCTCAAGTCTTCTAATATATCTTCCAGTTCCAAATATGATAGCCGTTGTCTTTCCAGCATTGAGAGAGAGTCCNTTCTCACTCGCCCATCTTCCAACATTGACAATATCCATGTTTAACTTCTCTATTGCTTCATTGATGCGAGACGGTTTAGCATGTATGTATATCATGAGGTCATCGGCGTAGTAGTNATATCTACAGTGCTTCAATACATTAGCAAAGTCCGAAACATAGATAATAAATAGCAAAGGTCCGAGGACCGATCCCTGTGGAACTCCACACAAAACCGGCAAATTCAAGGATAGTCTTCCAGTCATCGTATCACGTACCATTTGCGTTCTACCAGCAAGGTAGGAACAAAGCAGACGTAGAGAGGCACACGAAAAATCAATCTTTCTTAACTTGTCAATAAGTGTACAATGATCTACACAGTCGAATGCCCTCGAAAAATCGAAAAACACTGACACTGTCACCTCTCTCAAGTCAACAGCATGCCGAATATCGTCAAACACTCTCACCAAAGCCGTCTGAGTAGAGAAATTTCTTCTATACGCATGTTGACAAGGATCCAAATAATTGTTACTTTCCACGAATTCGGTAATCTGATTGGCAATCAGGCGCTCAAAAATCTTGGAAATCGTACACAGAATCGATACCGGCCTGTAATGCTTCAATTCAGTCGGACACTTAACTTTAGGAATAGGACAAACAATGGCAGTCTTCCATGCNGTAGGAAATACTCCATTGAGAAGACAGTAATTAAAAATATGCTCAATGTATATCAAGACACCCGGTAAAGCCAAGCGTAGAATCATAATAGAAAGGCCGTCACAACCGGTCGCTCCCGATTTAACATTCTTCATAACGCTGCAAATATCATTAAAACCAATGTCCTTCCAGTAGAATTTTCTATCATCATAGGACTCCTCACCGAGATAAAATAGAGTAGGATTGGCCGGGGCTCTATNTTTAGAGTTGTTCAAAAAGAAGGAGTTAAGTTCGTCAGTTTTAAACAGTAACCTCCTGTCCGATGTCTTAGACTTGACAAGACCGAGATGTCGCAGATTACACCATATATTGTAAGGCTCCTTAATCCTTGAAAAAACTGCCATATAATAATCTTGCTTCGCCTTTCTTATAGCATCTTGTACTCTATTTCTCAGCTGTTTGTATATAGCAAACTCGACATCNTTCCTTTTTCTACGCCATCTTCTGCGCTGTTTATTCCTGCGGTCCATCAGAGTTCTAATCTCAACAGTTAACCAGGGAGCAGGCAGATGCTTGGGGTGTATAGTTTTAAAAGGAGCGTGTTTATTAAGACAAGTCATGATGTAGTCGTTCAGTATACCAGTTTTCTCCTCAACATCAGTAGAATTCAGCAGCACGCTCCAGTCGTATCCAGACAGCTCACTCAGAAAGATATCTCTATCAAAGTTACTAAAGTCTCTGACGTTTACGGTTCTAATACTCCGCCTATTAACATAGATATTATAAGTAATATCAATNAGATCGTGAGACGAGAGAAAACAGACCTCTTTTTGAGCAAAATCAATAAGTTTGTCCTGATCATCCACAATGCATAGATCCAGCTGAGTATCCGAAGTGGCAGTNTGATGCGTGGTTAGATAAGGTACCATATATAAGGCAGAGACAAACACGAAATTAAGAATTTGGTCAGAATCATAAGTCCGAGATAATAAATTGGCATTGAAATCACCAAAAACGATCGTATGTCTGTACGCAGAAGAAAGGTCAGTGAATATGTTAAAAAATTCACCCAAAAATCCACAGTGAGGTGGTCGATATACAACAGCAAGTAACAGCTTGTCATTGGGCAACGACACTTCCGCCAGCAAGAACTCAGGTTTCTTAGCATACTGTCCTTCAGATGTGNCTAGTATCTTAATCCTCAAAGAGTCCAATACAAAGAGAGCAACTCCTCCCCCGCCTTTACCAACACGATCGCATCTGTAGAGTTGATATCCAGGGAGTGCGACCATCCGGTCAGGAAT
>NW_018021183.1:53146-59247 GCF_002006095.1 Pseudomyrmex gracilis
CCTTTACCAACACGATCGCATCTGTAGAGTTGATATCCAGGGAGTGCGACCATCCGGTCAGGAATAGCGGGCTTTAACCAAGTTTCCGACATNCATATTACATGATAATTAGAATTCAAGAAAAACATACGGAACTTATCTATGTGCGCTAGAAGCGATTGACAGTTTACATGGCAAATTCTAATATATTCTCTTGGTGTATTATCCATAGTTAATATTCTTGATCTTATCTTGAATTTTCTTCAGTAATATAGGACAATTTTTACCATCTAACGCCGAATGCGCAAGAGAGAGAGAGAAAGAAAGAGAGAGAGAGAGAGAGAGAGAGAGAGAGAGAGAGAGAGAATGGCAGTTTCATGTTTCTTCAATTCCGTGGGAACGGTTATTTTCCAAGACAGGAGCAATCATTTGTAAAGCTCAAAATCGGTTTAGCAATAAGCCTTTACAAAAATTGATATTTTTGACTGGTTTTTCCGAGAAAGAATTTTTTAGGTAATTTATGTTTGTAGTTTTATGTGTGTGTTTTTAATAACCTTAATTTAATTACTTACTTATATTTCTATAATTGTTTTATTTAATTCCTTTATGATGTATCAACTTAAAAAGTACTTCTACGATACAAGTAGATATNGTTACTTTTGATTTGATACTTTATAGATACTAATACTTTGATTTGAGTACTGTAATGAGTACTGGTATCAAAACTTTACTGGTATTGAATTAACTCTAGATGTCTGGTGTTGCCATCTTGGCAACTAAATATTAATCTCTTTCATGTTTTAGTCGGCGTACTATCGTATCTATTANTCATATGAGAAAAAGCTTGATTTATGTTCAAGGCAAGCAAGCAAAACATCGGTGATTTTTTTAATGCCACGCATGACAACATCAGCCAAGATGCTACTCAAGAGATAACGGTTTTTTTGAGTCAACAAGTCTTTGACAAATATCACACTGTGCTTTATCACTCTTTGTATGTAACTTAAAACTCGTAAAGTTTACATTGTCGTAATCATAGTATGTCTTGCAAGTTTTTGTGTTTTTAAGGAGAGTTTTTTAAGGAGAGAGCGGGAGGAATTATTAGAAGCATATTCGTAATATTGAGAACAGGATCTGAGGATTCGGGCGGTGCGGATGAGATAACGTAGGAGTGTCGGCGGAGCGTTGTTCTCAACTCTACCGGAACTAGCCAATTAGCAACAAGCCGTAAAAATAGAGCATGTATTATTCGACGTGTTTTATTTATTTCAGTTAAGTGAGCATTATTGATGACGTTATCGGTCGTAACGTGATCGTACGTGTTCAAGGTCGTTTGGAGCGAGCGCGGACGTGTTCGAGCGTGTTCACAGTTGTTCGGATGATGACGTCATCGCTAAAAAAATAGATCTCGAACAGGTCCGAGTGTGATTAAGGTCGTTCGGATGATGACGTCATTGCTAAAATACTATTAACTCTCAATTAGATATTTAAATTGCGCAGTAAAATAATTAATTTCGAGTAAAACCGCAATTTCCCGAAAGTGGTTTGTAACTGCGCAATAAAATAATTAATTCAAAGAAAAATTAAAATGTCTTGGAAGTGCTTTTCTTCTTATTGCCGAAGCGATAAATCACTTTTGGTTTGATGAGTCATTTCTTGTAATAACATTTGCATAAAAAACCGTTACGTACCGGATGTGGTTTTCTTACGCATTTCTGGTGCGCGCGTAATTTAGTTTTTAAAATAGACGCCCGCAAAAAAAACCGTTATGTCCTGGATGTGTTTATTTCTCGAGGACTATCAGGTAAGAAAGGTTTTANAATTAAACAATGTTTTAGCGAAACGCATATGTAATTAGGAATGGGAAAAAAACACACCGTGTTAGTGAAAAAAATTACGTAGCAAATTTTTTTATTATAATCAGTAAAAATACTGTTACAAAATGAGAGTGAAACAATAATACTATTCCACCAGAAGCGACGTCACACGCGGTGCAATATGGCGGCGGCAATATGGCGGTTTGACAATATGGCGATTCCAAGGTATGTACTTGTTATTGCGGTAATAAGCATTACCAGGTAGCATTAGCAGATATTTTTCATGTTGTGTAACAAAATGTAGACTCCAAAAATATATGTTTTTATATATGTAACAAATATAAAAACCAGCAACTATTGTACATATCTTATTTTGGCATGTGCCGCGATATGTAACATTATACGCAGGGACGCGTAAAGTTGCAAAGTTGCAAGTTTTAGCAAGAATGTTGTAAAGTTGCATTTTTTTATTATAGCGCAAAGTAATTGCACTTGTTTTAACGAGAAATAACGAAGACGTAATATTCACTTTTTAGATTTAAAGTTTATTCATGAAATATATGATTTACACGCATCATATATTTATACAAAATAAATTATAGCAACTATGTAGTGTTGCACATATAGCTTTCGACATGTACCGCGGTATGTAATAACAATATACGCGCGTGAACTTGTAGAGTTTTACCAAGAGTGTGCAAAAGTTGCACTTTTTTATTTTANAGCGAAGTACTTGCAATTGTTTTAGCGAGCAATGACAAAGACATAGTATTAACTTTTTATATTGTAACGGAGCCGATTTCTTCGGCTTTGCCCGGCCTTCCGCCTGCCGGACAGCTCGGTCGGTGCCAAGGTTCGGAGGAGGGGAAGGCAAGAAATTGCGACACTTACTTCGGTTTTTATGCTGTAACGTACGTGGTTCTTTATTCAACTTATATCTGTATTTACAAAGGTTTAAATCCGCGGTGTCGGTTGATTACGAACTAATTTCCCGGCGGAGTTCTTGTCAATAGGTTTACAGAGTGTTTGATTCCGCGGCGTTGATTTATTAATCTAGCGCGGTCGGCGGAATTCTTACGGAACATTTTACGCGCGGTTTTAATTAACGCGTTCGGTGCGGCGACGCGGTAATAACTTAAGTCTAATTCGGGACATGTATTTACAAGGGCCTTATATATATAGATTAGTCGTGAGAACGACTGTTTGTCGATGTGGCGGTTACAACGGCCGTTTGTGCGCCGAAGCGCCGGAAGTCGAAAATCTCTCGACGGGAATCGGTATGGCGGCCGAGTCAGCACCTCGGATTGCCGGAAGTCGAGTCAGCACCTCGACGGGAATGGTCGGTAATGGCGGCCAAATCAACATCTCGGATTGCCGGAAATCGCTCTCCCGAGTCAACACCTCGGGGGGGATAATCGGAAACGGTATCTCCNGAGTCAACAACTCGAGGGGAATAATTGGTAACGGTATCTCCCAAGTCAACACCTCGGGGAGGAATAATCGGTAGCGGTATTTCCCGAGTCAACACCTCGGGGGGAATAATCGGAAATGGCGGCCGAGTCAGCACCTTGGATTGCCGGAAGTCGGTCTCCCGAGTCAACACCTTAAGGGGAACAATCGGAAGCGGTATTTCCGAGTCAACATCTCGGAGCGATAGCAGGATAGGAATGGCTTTCGAGTTTGCTCCNCGAGCGCCGAAAAAGGAATAAGTCCTTTTGCCGGTTTTCGGCTGGCTTTTATACCCCGGAGCGGCCTACGGTCCGTCCGGGGTCGGCGTGTGGAACGCGGGTGTTTGCGCGCCGCGGCATGCACCTGCCGGATGATAATCGCGTGTCTGTCCCGTGTCGCTACAAGCGCGTCGTCGGTATTATACCACGCGGTCGCTTGTATAGATGGGTTCGCAGAGACTATAACACGGGGTATATTATAAAGCTATTTAATATACTTAAAGTAGACCGGAGATACAAAATAATATATAGGTGATAATAGGATCTATACAGATACAATATAATAATAAAAAAATATAAAAATAGAAAGACCGGAATAGATATAAGTATATATAGTAAATGTAATAACGCGAAAGAAAAGAACGAAAATATACAAATATAAATATATCGTGACGGGGTTCGCCCCGTCACATCCCCCTCTTGCTTTTTTAGGGACCCTCGTCTTTCCGCAAGAAGCGGGCTAGTGCCAGGCGGTCGGTGCGGTCCCACCGCAAGATCCAATGGCCGTCCTCGGTCCGGGCTCGGTAGCGACGGACGGTCTGGATTACCCGGGTAGGTACCTCCAGAATCGCCCCTGGTACGGCGACCCTCGTGACATTGCTCGGGCGGCTGGTCGTGGCTTCGCATCCCTCCGTCCGTGGCGGTGTTAACGGCGCCCTTGCCCTGGCGTGGTGTTGGTTACCGTCGCCTTCTCCTTTGGACGGTGACGCCGTCATCCTCGGAGTTGAGCGGCACGCGGTGCTGCCGGTCGTCAGTGACGGTAAAACCGACTGTGTTATTGTAGCGGTCGTGACCCGTGTTTGCTCCAGCCGGCGAGGCTGCGGGGCCGGTGGTGCGGCTGGCTTATTTGGCCGTGCAGTGGTGGTCAGTTGCCCTTCGGTTCGCAAGGCTCGCCTTGCTCCGGGTGCGACAGGTGGTGGAGCGATCAGGACGGCCCGACGCGCTGGCGGGGTGATGGGCTTGACGGGCCGTGTCGGTCTTCTCGCGGTGGGGTCCTCCCCCCCCCCGGCTGGCGGCACACTGCCGGACGGCGGCTCGGATTTTATCCGGCGTTACAGGCGTCGGCGGTGCCTTCGGTATCGGTAACGGCGGCGGTGGGGTGCGGCATCACTCGGCCAACATGGCCTCAAATTTTCGGCCCCACTCTAAATCGCTTGTAATTTCGTCTTGCGACATGTTTGCGCGTTGATGCTTTGCTTGCGACTCCCGAGGGCTTGCGTCGAGCTTTGCCACGTCGGCTCGGTTCGCGGCACGGGTGGGAGTATTTGTTCGTTTTTGCCTGAATTCTTTTAATTGGCTCACGTGTACGTGTCGTGTGTACCGGCCCCTTTCGTCGCGTAAGTCCACGATCACCGGTGAGACTATGCGCGTGACCTTGAGCGGACCCTTGAATCTTGGTAACAATTTTGAGGCCTTGTGCTGCGTTTTATCGGATAACTCGTGGTTTTTTATCGCCACGAGGTCTCCGATTTTTGGTTTCCAGTCGCGCCGGCGCAAGTTGTAATGCGCGGCTTGTTTACAAAACGCCCGGGCCATGTTTATACGGGCGAGTTCGCGAGCGGCCTCTAGCTGATTGAGCCGTTTTGTGGTGTCGGATGGGTGATTTATTCGGTCGGTTGACGGCGACCCGGAGGCCCTCAATTCGCGTCCGTACGTTAAAAACGCGGGAGTGTACTCTGTTGATTCATGGGTCGCGGTATTAATTGCAAATTGAATTTCGTGCAGTAATTTATCCCATGACCGCTGATTTCGACCGGTGTATTGCGCGATCATGGTCTTAATCACCCGATTTTGTCGTTCTTCAGGGTTACACTGCGGGGTGTATGGCGGTGTTAGCCGATGTTTAACAGCAGTCTCTTTTAGCATTTCCCGGAACTCGTTGCTAGTAAACTGCCGCCCGTTATCAGTTATCAATATCTCCGGTGCGCCATGCCGAAAGATTATCCCCTCATATATAGCGCGAGTGACGGCGGTCGCGGTAGCTCTCCGTAGCGGCTTAATTTCCGTGAATTTCAAAAACTTGTCTTGGGCGGCGAGTAGCCAGGCATGGCCGGAACTTGATCGGGGCAGCGGTCCAACCAAATCGGCGGCTATTTGCCACGGTTGCTCTGCCGGGGTGGCGTGCATTTTTCCGGCTTTCCCTCGTTGCGAGGTTTTATGCTCGTTGCATGATCGACAATTCCGGACGTAATTTGCCGCCTCTCGGAACATCCCCGGCCAGTAATACAAGCGAGCGAGGCAAGCGATGGTCTTTGTCACTCCCAGGTGCCCGGCGGTGGGCGCGTCGTGGTTTTTGCGTAGTATTTGTTCGCGTTTTCCGGCTGGAACGCACTGTTTCCACTCTTTGATGGTGTCGTCTTTATTTATTGAGTGGTAAATGCGTCGGAACAGGTTTTTACCGCGGACGAGATAATCGGGGTGGTCGCCAGGGTTGTTCTTTGCGGCATGGTGCATTTTTTGAAATCACCCACCGACCTGTTCGGCTTGGGTGATACTCTATTGACCACAGTACGATTCGACACCGCTCGATTCGACACAGATTTATTCGACACCAAATTATTCGACACCGTACGATTCG
>NW_018021183.1:59712-65194 GCF_002006095.1 Pseudomyrmex gracilis
ATCGTACGGTGTCGAATAATTTGGTGTCGAATAAATCTGTGTCGAATCGAGCGGTGTCGAATCGTACTGTGGTCAAACGGAACACGCCCGTTCGGCTTCGGTGACCGCGGCGAGCTTACATGGCTCATCGGTGGACACGATCAGATGTCGTGAGAGAGCGTCGGCTACGTTATTTAACTGTCCTCGCCGGTAGCGCACCTCGAAGTCAAACTGTTGCAGTTCTAGCGCCCATCGAGCGAGGCGGCCTGTCGGGCTATCAAGTTTTTGTAGCCATTTTAATGTCTGGTGGTCCGTGACCACTATGAATCGGTACCCTTCAAGGTAGGCGCGCATCTTTCGGATCCCCCACAGCACCGCGAGACATTCTTTTTCGGTGACGCTATAATTTTTTTCTGCTCCGTTGAGCGTGCGGCTAGCGTATGCGACTACGCGCTCGTTTTCTCCGTGCTGCTGTGTAAGGACGGCGCCGAGCCCGATGTCCGAGGCGTCCGTTTGTAATATGAAGGTTTTAGTAAAATCCGGGCAGGCTAAGACGGGGGCTGTAGTTAGTGCCGTTTTTAATTTGTTAAACGCTCGTTCCTCCTCGGTGGACCACTGCCATTTCGTTTTCTTGTTCGTGAGGCGAGTCAACGGTCGGGCTTGCTCGGAAAAATTTCCGATGAACCGGCGATACCACGATAGCATGCCGAGGAATTGTCGTACCTCGCGCACGTTCCGTGGAGGCGGTATCTGCGTGATCGCGTCGGTCTTTTCTGGGTCGGTAGATATTCCCTCGAGTGTAATTAAATGCCCGAGATATCGGAGTCGGTCGGCCCCGAAGCGGCATTTCTCGGGGTTTATTCGTAGTCGGGCCTGACGAAGTTGGCGGAATACCTCGGCCAGATGACACAGGTGGTCATCTAATGTGGCACTGACGATAATGATGTCGTCGAGGTAAACAAAGACGTGAGGCTCAAGCTCGGGCCCCAGTACGGTGTCGAGCAACCGTTGCGCAAATGTCGCCGGTGCGGAGTGCAGTCCGAACGGCATGACTCGGAACTGCATCAAACCTCGGCCTGGAACGGTAAATGCGGTTACGGGGCGGCTTTCTGGTGCGAGTGGTACCTGCCGGTACCCGTTCTTTAAATCCAGGGTGGAAAGGTAGCGCGNGCCCCTTAACTTGTCGAGCGTCGCCTCGACCTGCGGCAAAGGATATGCATCNTTTTCTGATACCTCGTTAACNTTTCTAAAGTCGATGCAGAACCGAGGCCGGCCGTCTTTTTTCTTCGCAATTACAACCGGCGAACTCCATAGACTGTTTGACGGTTCAATTACGCCGACCTGTTCCATCTCGCGAATCTCTCCGTCGATTATGCTCTGCATTGCGGAATTGCGCGGTCGATACCGTTGTTTGATCGGTAAATTGTTTTTTAACCGAATCTTCTGTTCGGGCAGATCGGTGGGCCCGCGAATGTTATCGAACTTCGGGCTCATTAGCTCGTTAGCCAGGAACCGGCGGAGTTCCTCAGCTTCGTCATCATGGTCGGTGGCACAGGTGGTCATGCATATTTTTGCCTGTTTTGGCGGGGGCGGTACGCCGATGCCGAGCTGCGCCATGGCGTCTACCCCGATCAGAATGTCGACGGTCAAGTCGGGCATTACTCCGAATTGTTGGACCGTCTTCATTTGTCCGACCATGACTGGTATATTGTACCAGTCTTTTACCGCGGTCTCTATGCCATTCGCCATCCGAATGGCCAACCCGGTATCCTGCGGCCGGTAGTGGTTAGCATGGCAGTGCTCCCCTACCTTCGCAGAAATAAATGATCTCATCGAGCCGGAGTCGCTTAAGGCGTTAAAATTCCGCCCGAAAATGCGAATCATTGTCATCGGCCGTGGATTGAAGATTATAGTAATATCGGCCGGGCCTATTCGGTTTTCTCCCCGGCCGGCTGCCCGTTTCCCGGTGGATGGCACTCCCGGGTGAGCACGCCGGTTTTCCCGCAAGCCGAACAGAATTTTCGGAACGGCTGCCTACAATCAAGCTTCCGGTGGCCGCGTTGGNCGCAGTTCCAGCAACATTCGTTGCTCTTGTATGACGGGCTTATCATGGCAGTGTCGCTCTCTTTATTTTCAATTGAGCGGGTACCCCCTTGTTTTTTCGAAATGCGAGAATTATATTCTTTTTCGGCCAGTTCAATTTCCTCGTGCTCGGTTACACGGTATATTAAGTCCTCGATTCCGTTGAGGCCGTCGCGAGAGATGTACCGTCGGTAGCATGGCCGCATATTCTCATACACGCGGTCAAGCTGTTGTATGGCGCTGAGGCCTCCGAGGCGGCGCATCATCGTTTGTAATGCGGATTTTGACATATCAGTCTTTTCAATTTTTTAAGGTTATTATAACCCCTATTTTTTCAAACTGTTATATCGCACCTAACCTTAAATACCTCAAAAAGAATTAAGTAAAATTGGCTCAACATTAAACTCGATCAATAGAATATTAAAACCTTTTACATACTGTAACAATTTTAATGAATAACATTTAATTTTACTCAAATTATCAAAAACACAAAGAAATAAATTTCTAAAATGGCTGATTACCTTCCAAATAAAATTGTAAATATGATTTTGATTTTAGGAGAGTGTCGAAGAGTTTATGTTGATGCAGCCGCACTTTATGCTGAACGTTATTCAAACAGATGGCATCCGAATAACGTTACTATCCGAAATCTTACTCGTAAGGCTCGGGATGGACAACTCCGTCGAGAACGTCGTCATCACGAATATGGAGAAAATGACATTCGCGTTGTTACGGTCCTTGCATTAATCCACCTTAATCCTCACTATAGTTCTCGGCAAATTGTAANANAACATGGAATACCAAAATCAACAGTTCTTAGAATTCTCCATGCTTAAAGGTATCATGCTTACCACATTTCACTAACTCAGGAACTAACGCTTCGGCAATTTGCAGAACGTCTTCAATTTTGTCACTGGGCCGTACAGAATCTAGAGTTATTTACTTTTGTTATGTTTTCAGATAAGGCAACATTTAAAAATACTGGAGAACTAAACAGACATAATAGCCATTACTGGTCAGATGTGAATCCACACTGGCATAGAGGCGTTGATAACCAACATCGTTGGAGTTAAACGTTTGGTGCGGGATCGTAAATGGGCTATTTTATTGGCCCTTACTTTTTTGACGGCAATGTAAATCAACATAATTTTTTAGAATTATTGAGAGACCATTTAATTGGCTTACTTGAAAATGTTGATTTGGAAACAAAGCGAAGAATGTGGATACAATTAGATGGTGCAACACCGCATTTTGCACGGATTGTAAGAAAATTTTTAAACGAACAATACCCAAACCGNTGGATTAGACGCGGAGGTCCCATTGCATGGCCTTCTAACTCACCTGACCTAACTTCACCTGATTTTTATCTTTGGGAATTTCTGAAAAACGTTTGTTTTAAACAGCAGTCAACAACAAGACAAGATATGATGGAGCGCATGAGAAGAACTTGTGCATCGATTCCAAGAAATGTCCTGCTTTCCATTGTAGCACATTTTTTGNAAAAATGTCAATTGTGCATTGAAGCGAATGGTGCTCAGTTTGAGCACTTACTTAATGGTTAAGTTAACAGTCAAAAGTGAGAGGCAAGGGGACTCACTCTCATCAAGCACCCCGAATCGTGAGAGACAAGGGGACTCACGCTAATCTAGCACCCCGAATCGTGAGAGGCAAGGGGACTCACGCTAATCTAGCACCCCGAAGGGAACATAGTCCTATTACGTCCACGTCGTTGTTCCTGGGTAGCGCAAAAAATAGGAAGTTAGCGCACTTAACATGTGGGATTTAATTGTTTCAAGAAAAATAAGCGACTAAACCTGCTGGTAAATATGGTTTCTAGGTAATGGGTGAGTTAAGGAGTACGTAGGTTAGCTCGCTTGTGGTGTAGAATCAAATAATCTTAAGAAAAATAAGCGACTAAACTCGCTGTTCCCAGGGTCTAGTGGGTAGGACTACTTGCAATTTGGCAGAGGTGGTTTCTTGTAGGCATTGGGTGAATTATCAAAGGTTTTGCTTACAAAATAACTCTGACCTTAACACAACCTTCAGAATCGAGTCACAGGTCAAAGTAATAATTGGTACCAGGACATAATCCTCTCCATCCCATGCAACTTTTGTCGGAAATATTTGGCTGTTTTTCAACTCTAAACACCTATTTTTCAACATTTTTAGCAAATATGGTCTTTATTTGACCTGGCCGTGACCTTGAAAGATTCAAAAGTATTTCTTTTCAGTGTAAAGTTTCTCGCTCTTTTCAAATCTGGGATCAAAAAAACATGTTTCCTTGCATACCTCCTATTTTTAACGTCTAAGTACCCATTTTTCAACAATTTTGGCAAATTTGACCTTTATTTGACCTTGCCGGAAACTTGAATAAATAGGAAATTCACATTTTCAGCGTAAAATTTCTTGTTCTTTTCAAATTCGGGATCAAAAGAACATGTTTCCNTTTACACTTTCTGTTTTTAACCTCTAAATATCCGTTTTTCAACATTATTGGAAAATTTGACTTTTAGTTGACCTTGCTGTGACCTTGAATAAATCGAAAATGGACATTTTAAGAGTGAAATTTCCCGCCCTTTTCAAATCCAGTCAAAAGTAGATGTTCCCATTAAAAAAAATCACTTTGACTCTGAAATGACCTTGAAATTGAGGTTCAAGGTCATGGCCATTGATACCATTAGTTGACCCCTTTTGCCCCCTACACCTTTTGTCTAAAACATTTTGTTGTATCTCACCAACTTTCCAAAATATTTTCCATTATATATTAAAATGATCTACCCTGTATATAAATATGCTATGGAACAAGGTAGTAAATGTACAACTAAAATTGTTGCATATAACATTTTATTGTCGTTTAGACCACCAAGTACATATTTTAAATACTGTTTGTAGTGCGCAATGCTTCACATGTTTTTCACATAGTAGACAATTCAATACATTCAATTTATTTAAAGAAGCAATATCGTCGTAATCGGCATCTAATGTTTTAATAAGTAATCTACGTCGTACGTCACTATCGAGAATATCAGCTAGCCAGTTACATTTTTCAGGACTTTTAACACAGACAAGTGAAGATGCGTTGTCATCATTTTCTGCAGTGTCGCAAATAGCTGTTGTAATCAAATGTTTTGCTCTGTGGTATGCAACATTTCCATCTTCCCAACGTAGCCTGTGATGATGCGTCATCAACCAAGAAGCAGCTGACTTGACCTATCTTGCAAGTAGATTCCACAAAAAAAGCTTTCAAAAATTTAATGCGAGAGAACAATACTTTTTCACAATGGGAGCGGTGCACTTAGACACCGTTCAATTGGACACGTTGCAATTAGACACGTTGCAAATAGACACAGAATTTTAGACACGGTTCAATTAGACACGGTGCATTTGGACACGCAAGAAAATTCGCACCGTTCATTTAGAC
>NW_018021184.1:0-6254 GCF_002006095.1 Pseudomyrmex gracilis
ACACACACACACACACACACACACACACACGTATATACATATATGTACTTATAGAAACTGGAGAAGAAGAATGAATGAATGAATGAATAATTGCTTTATTTGTATAAGGGCGCTCTGGGATAATATCTCCTAAAGCGCCAAGAAGATACAATAAAGTACAATAAAAGACATGATAAAAAAAAAGATAAAGAAATACATGATAAGAAAGATAAAGGAAATAAAAATAAAAATAATAATACAATAGCATTGCAAAAAGAAAACTACTAAAATAAAATAAAGCAAAGTAAAGGTGAGACCATACAGCCTCTTTTTCTTATTTAATCAAGGATGGTAGTGGTAGGAGTAAATTTGAAGTGATCGAAACGTCCCGCTAAAAATTACTTGAAGAATTTACTCCTACCACTACCATCCTTGGTTAAATGAGAAAAAGAGGCTGTATGGTCACCTTTTTACTTTGCTTTATTTTGTTTTATTGATTAAAGCCTGTTTCAAAGTTGACTAATAAAATAATTTATAATATGTAACAAAATAGCAAAAGTAATAAACATGACAAGAAAATAGAAAATAAAAATAAGATAAAACATCGATACTATTAAAAATACAATTACAATTACAATATTAATAGAAGTACAATAGAATTACACTAAAAGCAGTTGTAACATACAAAGGCAGAAAAACATAAAACAAGTTTAGATAACAGAATATTTTAAAGTAAAATATTCAGAGACAAGAGAAAATCATGGAGTTTGGCCTTAAAAAGATCATAATTAGCCACTCTACGCATCTCTGCAGGTAGACTATTCCAGAGTTTGGCAGAGGAACATCTGAAAGATTGCTTGTACATGTCAGTCCTGCAACACGGTAAAGACAGCAAGTCACTCGGAGACCGAGTGTCGCGAGTGGATTCTTTGCCTCTAAATGTAAAGGTGTCAGACAAAATTGAGGGTCTCTTAGACTCTAAGATGCAAAACAAGAGGCAACCAGTAAAATATAATCTGGATTTGATCTTCAGCCATTGCAGTCTCTCAAAATAAGGAGTGATATGTTCGTCTTTTCTGAGATCAAAAATAAACCTAAGGCTGGAATTAAAAGCACGCTGAAGGCGGAGATCCAATTCCGCAGTAAAATCAGAGAAGACCAAACAGCAATAGTCTAGAAAAGGACAAATGACACTTGAGACAAGTCTAATGCAACGAGTCACAGGAATGAGTTGTTTGAAAATTTTAAGCTTGTAGAGAGATGAATTGACACAAGAAATAGTCTTTGAGACGTGTTTTTCCCACGACAGTTTATTGCTGATTGTGACCCCCAGATAAACAACTGAGTCCCTGTAGGGAACAGAGTTGCCATCCACCGTCACGCGAGACAAGTTGGCAAGATCAATGCCGTTGACATACTTGGCAGAACCGACGATCATGGCAGATGTCTTGTCGGTGTTTAGAGACAGCTGGTTACAGGAGACCCACTCCACAATCCTAGAGATATCATCATTCACGTTCTCGATTGCATTGCTCAAAGAAGCTGGATTGCAGTGTAGGTAAATGAGCAGATCATCTCTCTCTCAGCATAGTAGCTGTATTTGCAATATTTTAATGTACCACCAAAATTAGACACATATAAAACAAACAACAAGGGTCCGAGCACAGATCTCTGAAAAACCCCGGCAGTAACAGGAAGCTCCTCTGAGATAGCGAAAGTGGAGGAGTCTCGAACAGACTGTGTGCGAAGATCAAGGTAAGAACAGAGCCACCTCAGGACCGAACAGGAGAAGTTCTTAGCACGCAGCTTATCAATCAGAATACGATGATTTACTCTGTCAAAAGCCTTCGAGAAATTGAAGAAGACCGAAACAGTGACCTCTCTGCGATCCGCAGCAAGTCGAATGTCATCCATCACTCGTATTAAAGCAGTTTGAGTTGAGAAACTGTCCGTATAGAGGCTGCGGCGGTCGATCTGCCGAAGATTAAGGATTCTACTGAACTTGCCAATACTGGACTCAAAGTTGGACAGATCTCTAAGTCTAATCCTAGACTCATCGTTCACGGGATGCCCATCGGTCTCACTAAAGAGGATATCAGATCCGACAGTGTTGACTTGAACCTAAATGCACATGACTCTTCTGACATCAAAGTTATTTATATCTTTCTTCCTAGGGCCAATCGTGTTACAACCAGCTGTATTATTGAAGTACCTTCGAATATATGTGCCCTGTTGCGGCAGGGGCAACATATTTATATTAATTTCTCTTTGTGTGCTTTTGAAGATTACGTGCGGGTGCTTCAATGTTACAACTGCCTCGCTTTTGGACATCTCGCCAAGAATTGTAAGAGCCCTTTTTTGTGTGGTCATTGTGCTGGCAATCGAGAGATGAAGAATTGTTCTGCGAGAAATAAAGCAGGCACTTGCGGAAACTGTAAAAAATGGCTGCATAGTGAATCCACACATTCTGCACTTGACGGCAAGAATTGTCCTCTATTAATGAAGAGACTACAAGACAGGATAAAAAATATTGACTATGAACAACATTAATTATGAACTATTTAAGTACAAGTCAGAATATTAATTATGAATAAAACATTTAAGTCTCTGAAGGCCTGCCATGTTAACTGCCAGTTTCTTTTGGCACACTTGGACGAATTCAAACATTATTTTGTTGATTCTGATTATGATATTATATGTCTATCTGAGACATGGCTGAAACCTGCTATTTCTGACCAACTTGTTTCTCTTCCTGGATATCATCTTTTCAGACGTGACAGAACTGATAAGAGAGGTGGAGGTGTTGCCTTTTATCTCTCTTCTTCCTGTCGAGCGAGAATCTTAAGGGAATCTGACGAAGTCTACTCTAAAAAGCTCAAATACTTGATAGCTGAAATATCTATTGCGACTCACTCCAAGGTCTTACTAGCTGTTGTATATAGACCTCCACACAGCGGAAATCTTTCTGACTTCTTTAATGCCTTTTCTGATTTAATGGTCTATTATAAACACTGTTTGATTCTCGGTGACTTCAACGCCGACATGTGCTCGAACACCTTTGACTCCGAACAGATTCGCTCTTATTCGAGTGCGTACAACTTGTATCTTGTACCGTACAATCCTACGCATCACACTCGTACTTCCACCACCTTTCTTGACTTATGCTTGATCGACGACGTTGACTAGTTGGTATTATTTAGTCAGTCTGATGTGTGCTTTCATTCTTTGCATGAACTTATTGACCTTGAATATAACATTGTTATTAAGCGCATACCGAAGAGAACAATTACTATAAGAGACATGAGTTCCTTTGACAATGACAAGTTCTTGCGTGATCTTATGAACTGCGACTGAAACCTCTTACTAAATGACAATGATATCGATATGAAGGTAGATCTTCTCAACAAATATATTCTGACGAGCTTTGATAAGAATGCGCCGTTAAAAACCATTCGTCCAAAACGCATGCCAGAACCCTACCTGACTACTAACATCAAGGCACAAATGATTGAACGGAACAAGGCGCGAAAAAGATGGAGGAGACACAAAAGACATTCGACTTGCTGCGGATCGCAGAGAGGTCACTGTTTCGGTCTTCTTCAATTTCTCGAAGGCTTTTGACAGAGTAAATCATCGTATTCTGATTGATAAGCTGCGTGCTAAGAACTTCTCCTGTTCGGTCCTGAGGTGGCTCTGTTCTTACCTTGATCTTCGCACACAGTCTGTTCGAGACTCCTCCACTTTCGCTATCTCAGAGGAGCTTCCTGTTACTGCCGGGGTTTTTCAGAGATCTGTGCTCGGACCCTTGTTGTTTGTTTTATATGTGTCTAATTTTGGTGGTACATTAAAATATTGCAAATACAGCTACTATGCTGAGAGAGAGATGATCTGCTCATTTACCTACACTGCAATCCAGCTTCTTTGAGCAATGCAATCGAGAACGTGAATGATGATATCTCTAGGATTGTGGAGTGGGTCTCCTGTAACCAGCTGTCTCTAAACACCGACAAGACATCTGCCATGATCGTCGGTTCTGCCAAGTATGTCAACGGCATTGATCTTGCCAACTTGTCTCGCGTGACGGTGGATGGCAACTCTGTTCCCTACAGGGACTCAGTTGTTTATCTGGGGGTCACAATCAGCAATAAACTGTCGTGGGAAAAACACGTCTCAAAGACTATTTCTTGTGTCAATTCATCTCTCTACAAGCTTAAAATTTTCAAACAACTCATTCCTGTGACTCGTTGCATTAGACTTGTCTCAAGTGTCATTTGTCCTTTTCTAGACTATTGCTGTTTGGTCTTCTCTGATTTTACTGCGGAATTGGATCTCCGCCTTCAGCGTGCTTTTAATTCCAGCCTTAGGTTTATTTTTGATCTCAGAAAAGACGAACATATCACTCCTTATTTTGAGAGACTGCAATGGCTGAAGATCAAATCCAGATTATATTTTACTGGTTGCCTCTTGTTTTGCATCTTAGAGTCTAAGAGACCCTCAATTTTGTCTGACACCTTTACATTTAGAGGCAAAGAATCCACTCGCGACACTCGGTCTCCGAGTGACTTGCTGTCTTTACCGTGTTGCAGGACTGACATGTACAAGCAATCTTTCAGATGTTCCTCTGCCAAACTCTGGAATAGTCTACCTGCAGAGATGCGTAGAGTGGCTAATTATGATCTTTTTAAGGCCAAACTCCATGATTTTCTCTTGTCTCTGAATATTTTACTTTAAAATATTCTGTTATCTAAACTTGTTTTATGTTTTTCTGCCTTTGTATGTTACAACTGCTTTTAGTGTAATTCTATTGTACTTCTATTAATATTGTAATTGTAATTGTATTTTTAATAGTATCGATGTTTTATCTTATTTTTATTTTCTATTTTCTTGTCATGTTTATTACTTTTGCTATTTTGTTACATATTATAAATTATTTTATTAGTCAACTTTGAAACAGGCTTTAATCAATAAAACAAAATAAAGCAAAGTAAAAAGGTGACCATACAGCCTCTTTTTCTCATTTAACCAAGGATGGTAGTGGTAGGAGTAAATTCTTCAAGTAATTTTTAGCGGGACGTTTCGATCACTTCAAATTTACTCCTACCACTACCATCCTTGATTAAATAAGAAAAAGAGGCTGTATGGTCTCACCTTTACTTTGCTTTATTTTATTTTAGTAGTTTTCTTTTTGCAATGCTATTGTATTATTATTTTTATTTTTATTTCCTTTATCTTTCTTATCATGTATTTCTTTATCTTTTTTTTTATCATGTCTTTTATTGTACTTTATTGTATCTTCTTGGCGCTTTAGGAGATATTATCCCAGAGCGCCCTTATACAAATAAAGCAATTATTCATTCATTCATTCATTCTTCTTCTCCAGTTTCTATAAGTACATATATGTATATACGTGTGTGTGTGTGTGTGTGTGTGTGTGTGTGTACACATGTATGTACATATATGTACATATAGAAACTGGCAGGGAGGAAGAGGAAGAAAAAGAGAGAGAGAGAGAGAGACAGAGAGGGACAGATACATATATGTATATATATATTTAGTGATTATTTATGTATTTACTTATGTGTGTACATGTTTATTTTACAGCTAAAGGAGGAATGCGAGCGGGAAGAAAAAAACACTATAATCAAAATTATTATCCAAATTGCGGTGGTCGCGGAGGTCGCGGAGGTGGTGGCCGTAGCCGCGAAATTCAATTAAAGTTTAAGTGGCTGTGAATTAACACAGCACAAGAAAATGTTATTGTTTCTCAATGGAGAGTGTGTTGTTTATAGATGTATTATTAATAGAGAATAAGTCTTTTTAAAATAAAGATTTATTAACTGACTAGAAATTGTTTCACACATTTATGTTAATTTAACAGTATTTATAGTGGTTGAATAAAAATCATACAGCGTAGAGGTTTAGTTTCACATATAATATGGTTTTATGATTTCACTTAAAGTAGGTTGTAAAAGAAAATGTTCAAGTTTCAACCTTGTCAAGGTTTCGTATATTTTCAAAATTTTCAGTTTATTGATTTGAATATATTACAATACAATAGCTAGAAATAACTATGTTTGAATTTTGTACGTTTAACAAGATGCTTTTTTTCTGCTCTATCAATATGAAAAGTTCGGCGACAAAAATAAAACTTGCAGAAGCTCACTATCCTTGTATAATTTCCTTAACAGAAATGAAAAGATTTGGATAATACTTTTGATAATATTAGTTTTTTCTTTCCGCTTGCATTTCTCGTTTATCTGTAAAATAAACAAGTA
>NW_018021184.1:6786-8597 GCF_002006095.1 Pseudomyrmex gracilis
GAAATATGTATCACTATATTACCTGTGTGTTGCAAGTTTGATGTTCTTGGTTTTGATGTATCTGAGTGATTGTCTTGAGTGTGTATTTGTGTCTTTTCTGTAAAAAAATATATACTCAAGCAGCAAAGCTGGGCATCATGACCAAGACAAAGTCAGATTGCTTTAAATAAGTATGAACTTACCAAGTTTTGACCTAAAAAATGTTCTAAAAATCGAATAATGTTTCAAGTTTTATATGTGAGTCAAAAATATATAGTTTTAACTTATAAAATGTCTTCAAAGTTCTGTGACTGTAATGTTAGACATTAAGTTATAAATGACTAAATTGTGACTAAAGATGTGCCTTCATGGTCGAATGAGCTATGAAAACAAAATGAGTGTCTTGTTTGAAAGCAATATAACTTAGTTGTATTACCTAATTTCAACTACGTAAGCGATATGTGTTAATTGATCAAAATATCCTAATTGTTACCCTATATAAACTTTGCGTATTCGACTGAACTAATAGGGAAAATTTAAGGCTCGCATTATTTTTGCACGATCGTAAGTTATGATGGGAGTTATAACTTCAAAGTCGAGATTAGCAAAGAAATTGCTCTTAGGAAATTTGGACTGAAATTAGTCCAAATGTCCAGCAAAAGTGCTCTCAAAGTTAGAGATTGTACTGAGCAAAAATTCACTCTGGTTACTCTTGCTACTTTAAAGATAAAAATGTCGAAACAAAATGTGGGACAAACGAATATTCCATTTTAGATATGTTTTCATGTTTTTTTTATTATATCCACAAGTGTAAAGTGATCAGCACTCATTTTGATTATTTTTCTTCTTTTTACTGTCAGCACACTCAATATGCTGTTAACAAATATAAATATGCGTCTATATTTATTGATGCCAATAACAGTTATCAAACCATAACCTACCCTAACCTCTTTATATCTTTATCTCAATCGAAACAATTGATCATGATTTTGAAGTCGATCTAACTTGTAAGTAGATAAATCGGTCTTACTAGTTGTAATGTTCTATTGNTCGACAAGACGACTTCAAAGTTCACAACTTTAAAGTAAAAATGTCTTGATTAAAAAGAGTTGCTCTCAAAATTAGGCATTCGGTCTTCGAGCAAGGAAATTTGACCTATATATCAAAATTCTCACTTAATCGTAAAATCAGCCATGAAAATGAGAGCAGATATGTCCGCCATGTTGTATAAAAATGCTTTCTAAAAAAGAGGCATTAAAATATGTTTTATTATATTTTACAAGTGATTTAAGCTTGAAAAAACGATCTACTTTAAGATAATTTTTAGTCCAGGTTTGAGATTATATAGTTTTATAGTTTTATATAAAAATAGTGAAGATATGAGGATGTCACCTCAGGCTCTTTTCAAATTTACAGTTGAATTGGAATAACGGCAATATTGACCCAGTGCAGGATGTTGTGCAATAAATAAATGTACTACAAAGTAGTTTTTAACAAAACGTTTCGGCTATATTTTAAGCCTTTATTAATTGCATCTTAAATACTAATGTTTACAAAAGTGGTAGTCACATATATTAAACAATAAAAAAAAAGATAATAACACAGCCACACAAAAAAAAAATTTCTTTGGCCTGGGGATCAGACCATGTTTATTATATGTTTTTGGGGTTGCTGAATCCGAATCCAAGGTCCATTACATCCTATCGGGTCGGGGTTCTGCCATAACCTCAAAAAACACCATAATCTGAGCTCGAAACCCATATAATCTTTTGATTCAAGCCATAAACACAAAAACCAATTAGATAAACCCCATAACCCCATCTTTTGGTAAA
>NW_018021184.1:8987-15304 GCF_002006095.1 Pseudomyrmex gracilis
AGGTTATGGCAGAACTCCGACCCGATGGGGTTTAATGGACCTCGGATTCGGATTCAGCGACCCCAAAAACATATAATAAACATGGTCTGATCCCCAGGCCAAAGAAATTTTTTTTTGTGTGGCTGTGTAATTAGTATCAAATACAAGTCGTACTTGCTAGAACGTAAAATCGATACTAAACAGTTTTGTTAAAAATTACTTTGTAGTACATTTATTTATTGCACAACATCCTGCACTGGCTCAATATTGCCGTTATTCCAATTCATCTATATAAAAAATAAATAATTGTTAAATAACTAACATTTAAATAATAAATGTTTAAGTTATTTGTTTTTGAAAGTGCGTTAAGTTTAGGAGACGTAAAATTAAAATCTAGACAGACAATTTTTTGTCCATATATTTCCGTCATATATCACGCAATNTTTAATTTTAAAAGTAAAGTGGCGGTAGACTTATAGTAATTCATTTCAGATTTCTATGGCCAGGGTCCGTACCATATATATGAGTAGGACAGATTCTGGTCTTGAATAATATGAAAGAATATGCTGCCACCTAGATGTCTCGAAGGAGAAAGCTGCGTTGCCAAAAGAAAAATGTAAAAATTGGTTACATTAATTAAGTCGGAATTACCAACATATTACCAATATTCGATCTTCTACTTGGTTCGGTTGACCAAATTGGATTATGACCAATAGGACAAAATGTTTTACATTACTTCATTTTGACCATAAAATGACCAACTTTTTTCCCCACTTACCATCATTCGACGTCGATTTGTAGTAAATAAGGTTTGGTCGACAAAACTCTTAGACCTATTAGAAAGTCAAATAAAGATAATTTTGCCCAGTTTTGCTGCTTGGATATATATCTAGATACTCGTGTGTGTATGTGTACATATATATACATGCACAAGAAAATATAAAAGACATTGTGATACTTACATTTTTTGTTGTTTTCATTGTAGTTGTAATTGTAATTGTAATAAGTAATATGTATATTTATTTTTTTCAGTTTTATTAAGGTCATCATTTCCTGTTACAGAGGTTAGATATTTTCCAGAAAAATAGCTGCAGATACAGATGTACACTCGTGTACACAAACACACGTAACGCGCAAGATAATAAGAATCAAAATAGTCGATCGGTTTTACAATCGGCTATTTTTGTCCATAATTGAACGCGCATGTGTATGTACAGTACTGAACTATTACAAACCTTCTTTCCTTCTCCGTTCACTGTCGTATGTATTCTTATATTTATTTCTTATACTTATCTCTTGTCTCTCTCTTTCTCTCTCTTTCTATCTCTCTCATCTCACATCTCACATCACTTATTGCTTCTCTTTTTCTTCTTTCAACGCTCGCATTCCCATCTGTTGTCGGAATGCGCGAAACTGCACACATTCCACACATTCCATCAACGACGATGACGACGACGAATTCCTCATAATGTGATATTCAACACTTTTATTGCTTTATTTTCCAATATCTTCGAATAGAAGCTACAGACAAGAAAAACATAGGAATACTTATTCAAACAAGTTTTTATTCCGATTTGATTGAGACGAAAACAAAAAAGCATCCTTGTAATAAAGTTTTTCTTTTTCAAGGGTATAAAGTTCCTGGTAGAAGTGAATTATAGGCTGTGATGTGACAGTTTTTGTGTCTGTCACAAGGATGCATTTCTGGCCAGCACAGGAGGCGGTGAGCTCGCGTTTCTTTACTCTTTGAGGGAGAGCAGCTCATTAGATTGCGTAGCGCAGGCGAATGCGCTTACTTTAAATTTCCGTTTGTATTTTTGCGTATTGTAATATGCCGCTTGGCAGCTATTTTGTAACTTATTTTCAGCGTCAAGAGAGCAACACACTGTACGTGACCGGCAGGAGAAGAGCGAGAAAGAGAATAGATAGCGATACAAGGGCGTAGGAGCCCCATAGGCACAGGCCGTTTGGCGATAATGTCGACGACGGACTAGGAAACGGGAGACGCTAGCCCTACGATTCCGCAAAAACTGGAGCGGGGCTCCTTGTGGAGTTATCAACCCCATGATGCAGGGAGATAAGCCCGTCTAAGCTCATCTACGAAAAAAATTCCGCAGAACGGGCCGATACGGCCACAGAAGGGCCCGGGGCGATGCGTTGCCGATACACACGTGGCCGCTGTCAATCATAGTCCCGCAAAGGGAAGAATATAATTGGCTCGTTAAACAGCGCACAGCGAAAAGAGCAATCGCCGTAGGAGCCAAAATCATTGTTGCGTGTACCGTCAACCCTGCGAGCTCACCGTCTCTCACGCATGTCGTGATGCCGGGGTGTAAGACTGTGTGCCGGATATCATCCGAAGAGGACCGGCTAAGACAATGTCAAAAGTAAGAACAGAATGGTTACCGGTTTGTGGAGAGTCGCCGGCAAACGTAAGTGTGATTGGTTTTTTTCTGCACCTCTTGCGATTTATATTGTTTGTGAATCGAATTTCAACGGGCTATTCTGCAAGTTCGATGTCGCGCAATATAATGCCGAAAATATAATGTATTGTGGTTTGCGTTTGTTAAGAATAAGAATGATTGTCTTTATTCGCCGCTGCTCTTGTCCCAGTCAGTCGCGGTCGCATACCGCGGTATGCTGGTTACTCCATAACGCGGAGGTTATAGAGTTATTGAATTGAGGAGTAATGGCGTTGAGGGGTTATTGAGTTGTGGGGTTAGATGGTTTTGGGGATGATTTGATTGATAAAGTTATGTTTGTGATGGTTTTCAATTGTTTTGATGTTTTTTGAGATTAGGAAAAAATCCTGACGTGTACTGGATAAACGGGTTGCGGAATTTGTGTTCAGCAGAAAAAAATATGGGAATATCATACTGGCATTTATGGCGCAGAAAAAAAAGTTTTTTTGTGGGCCTGTGTAACCGATTGAAATATATTACGCACAAAGATAATAATTAAGAAACGAACAATTCACAACCAAATGACAAACAGACGTTCTTTGTCTTTCCATTTACTAAAGAAATATCGGGTTTCTTGTTTGCTGAAAAACAAAAATTTTTTTATAGCATATAGAAGTCATAACAAATTAAACCGAGTATTTATAGTTCTCAAAGACCTTCTTGCTATTGATGATAAAAAAAACGTAGTGTACTGTTTAAAGTGTCAGGATTGTGATGTGACGTACACTAGACAAACTGAAAGAAACCTTTCCACTAGAATTAAAGAACATAAAAACCAGATTAACAGAAATAGTGACAAAGTATCTGTGGTTACTCAACACCGTCTGAACACAAGACACAATTTTAACTGGCAAGAAACTAAACTCTTAAACATAGAGAACTTTTACCATAAAAGACTTACATCTGAAATGATTTACATCAAATTATTTGATAGTAATATTAATGTCATGTCCGACACTGAAGATTTGAAACCGTATTTTCCCACCTTGGAAATGCTCAGAGATACGTGCGTAGTTAAAATTTTATAAACATGTTTTGATCACTCCACCTATGGTTTATTTCTCTGATTATTTTATTAAAAAGAAAACATCTACGAACTTTCTTTGTAACACACGACTCTCAGTAAGTCCCTACATTTTGTACAGTGAGGTTACACGATCGTCAACAATGATGTGCTTCTTTCTTGTTAACACAATATATTAAAACTTCTATTTTTCGAGGTAATTACAAAAAAATAAAAATTTTTTTTTATATTCATTTAAATATTTTTTGAAAAAGCTTGAGAAATTTGAGAAATTATAAGTAATAATTGACTATTGTAATTACCTCAAAAAATAAAAGTTTTAATAGATTGTGTTGACAAGAAAGAAGCACATCATTGTTGACAATCGTGTCACCTCATTGTACAAAAAATAGAGACTTACTGTGTTACAAAAAAAGTTTGTAGATGTTGTCTCTCTAGTGAAATAATCAGAGAAATAAACCATAGGTGGGGTGATCAAAACATGTTTCTGAGATTTTAACTACGCACGTATCTCTGAGCATTTCTAACATAGGAAAATACGGTTTCAAATCTTCAGTGTCGGACCTTACATTAATATTACTATCAAATAATTTGATGTAAATTATTTCAGACGTAAGTCTAAAAGAAAACTTAAAGAATTGTCAAGATCTTTTTTCATTGTAAGTTGAAGTCTAGGATGATAATTGTTAAAAATGTCAAGAGGAGTTCTTGTAGTTGGTCAATCGGAGGAAGTTAAAATTATGTCGTCAACATATCGAAAAGGAAAAGAAGGTTTAAATTTAAGTTTCTCAAGGACAGACATTTCTAAATCCTGCATAACTAAATCTGCGATAGGTGGAAAGAGGAGAGAGCCCATTGAAGTACCATAAGTCTGTTGATAAAACTTACCATCAAACGTAAAGTAGGTGGATGATGTAACGGAGCCGCCGTGTAACGCGCGGCTTGCCCGGCCTTTCGCCTGCCGGACAGCTTGGTCAGACCAGGATTTGGGTGAGGGGAAGGAAGAGATTGCGACACGTTTGGTTAATGCTGTAACGTAATGATTCTATATTCTACATTATACTGAGTATGTACAGTGTCTAATAACGCGGGGCACTATAACCCCGGGGCACTACTACTCTTACAAACTGACGGTTCGCGGCTGTGATTGGCGCGCGCGAGGTATCGCGTGTCAGATTTAGCCGGCGCGGTAACTGGTCGGGCCGGTATCTTACGTACTAGAGAGGGGAGGCGCAAATATGTACTACGAGGGGTTTCTTGACGGCGACGGGAACACAGGTACGCGTATCGGCGAGGAACGTTGGTTACGCGATGCGCGAATGCGGAGGGTCGCGACACGACGTGGTGCGCACGGTCGGCGGGTCGGTTTGCTACCTAGTAGCAAGAGATGTCCTAGCGAGTCGTGAAAACGGCTGTTCCGGTGAGCCGTGAGAACGGCTGTCGGGACGGTCGGTGTACCTGGACCAATGCCCCGGGCACGGTCGGTACGGGATCCTTCCGAGTCAACATCTCGGAGAGACAGGATTGGCTACCCCGAGTCAACTCTTCGGGAGGGAGTTAGTCAGGATTCCTCCTGAGTCAACACCTCGGGAGGAAGGAGTGGTCTACCCGAGTCACCACCTCGGAGATTGGAGCAGGTGTTCTCCGAATCAGCACCTTGGAGGGGTTGTTGGTTCCGAGTTAGCACCTCGGAGACCTAGGAATGCTTCCGAGTCAACTCGGAGAGCGGGACAGAGTTGCAAACTCTGGCCGGCTAGCAACAAGAACATCGAGGTAGTGAGAACACGCACACCATAAGTTCTCGCTTGAGTGCGTGCTCCTACCACCTCTGTATTTTTGTTGCTAGCCGGTCAGAGTTTGCAACTCTGGAGCGAGATAGGAAGGGAATAGTCTCTGAGCCGGTATCGCCCGCCTTTAATACGCGGCGGCGGCCCAAGCTCTGTCCGGGGGACGACGTGTGGTGCGCGCAGGCCCGTGGGTAGAGTTCTGCGCCGGCGCGGCGCTGTTCGCGGTCGCGGTGCGTTCGGTTTCCCTAAGCGTACGGGCGCGTTCTCATGACTCGGAGAAAGTTCACTCGGCGTAGCACTTTGTGTATAACGGCGCAGGACTTAACTAGTTTTGGCGGAATAAGAGTGATACTAAACGCTTTGATATAAAATATGGATATATATATATTGTGAATAATAATAATACTAATACTTACAATAACGGGTTGCTCCGTCACAATGATAATATAAACTCAAGAGCTGTAAAAAATTTGTTTAATGGAAACTGTTTTAGGAATATCGCACGGATATATTATTTGACAGCTTACGATTTTAGGAGTGTACTACAATTTTTCTGAATACACTTTGTAACGTGGGTCGGATTTCGGAATAATCGGTTAGAGAAATACTCTAGGTATTGTTCCTGTTACTACAGTAAATTAATAATAAACAAAAAGATTTTTCGGGCTCCGGAGTCTTTAAACTAACGAGTGAAATAAATTCGGTTGTAGGAGCCGTTTGCAGAATGTTGTGCAGAAAATGTGCTTAAATATATATACAGGGTGTCCCAGAATTGCCGTACAATCTCTCGTAGGCAGGTAGAAGGAGTAAAACTGAGTCGAAAAGTCCTGAACCATTTTTTTCTATTATTTATAATAAAGGAGTAATTATTGAGTAAATCAGGCCAATCAACGCAGACCTTTAGCCAGGCACACGTCAGTGAACACTCACACACACCAGGCACGCGGCTCACTGACGTGCGCCTGGATAAAGATCTGCGCTGGTTGGCCTGATTTACTCAATAATTACTCCTTTATTATAAATAATAGAAAAAAATGGTTCAGGACTTTTCGACTCAGTTTTACT
>NW_018021184.1:17342-53158 GCF_002006095.1 Pseudomyrmex gracilis
ACAGTTTTCAATAAGTTTCAAATTATTATTTAGCAACACCTTTTTTATCCTAAGTACTTTGAGATTGTACCTAATCTATCTGTATTCAATGGATCGTTTGAGTTTTAATGAATTAGCTGATATGCATCTTATGTATGGTCTTGCTCAAGGTAATGNTACCGAAGCANGAAGATTATATGCCCAGTCTTTTCNAAATCGATATGTACCGACAGATAAATCTTTCCAAAATGTAGACAGAACCTTGAGAGAATTCGGTACATTAAAAAAGAGAACAAGTGAGGGCAGACCTAGAGTAAATGTTGTAACGAAAGAAGAAGTACTTGAACAATTTGAGCGTGTCCTTTCTACTAGTGTTAGAACAGTTTCGGATGAAATCGGAGTACCAAAATCAACGATATGGGACATTTTATCAAGAAACTCAATGTATCCATATCACGTGCAACGAGTTCAAGGCCTTTCTGTTGCAGATTATGGTCCCCGTTTGCAAGTTTGTCAATGGGTTGTAAACAGAATAGATAAAAATCCGAATTTTTGTGAAAATATTCTATTTACTGATGAAGCAGGCTTTGACAGAAATGGAATTTTCAACTATCACAACCTTCATAAATGGGCTTTAGAAAATCCTAAAGTAATTGATCAAAAGAGGCATCAACAACAGTTTAGTTGCACGGTATGGGCGGGTATTATTGGTGACAAACTTATAGGGCCACATTTCTTTGAAGAGAGATTAAATGGTCAGAATTATGTACGATTTCTTAGAGAACAGATAGTCAACCTTATTCAAGACGTCCCTTTAATAATACGACAAAACNTGTGGTTCATGCATGACGGTGCACCTGCGCATTTTAGCCGTGTAGCCAGAGATTATTTGAATCAAAATTATGGTCAGAGATGGATAGGACGTGGAGGTCCGGTTGTCTGGCCCCCAAGATCAGCAGACATGAATCCACTTGATTTTTATCTATAAAGTCACGTAAAGTCAATTGTTTACAAAAATGCGCCCAATAATATTGCTGACTTAAGACAAAAAATAATTCGTGGATTCCGAGAAGCGAAGACGGATCGAAATGTTTGTCATAAAGTTCGAAATTCTTTTGATAAGAGAATAAGGGCCTGCATTCGTGCTGAAAGTGGTCATTTTGAACACCTTATTTAATTTGATTTAAATACATATTCATGTTTATCCTTGATTTAAAAAATAATGTATTTACAAATACCAAAAAATAAAAAAAAATAAAAAAATAATTAATAATTTAAAAAAACAATAAAATTTAAAAATTAAAAAAATTAGAAATTTAATAAAAAATTTAAAAAGGGCTGCCACGCGGAATATAAAATACATTTTTTTTAACATAAAAGTGGCTGAAACTCGGAAACGACTTATTTCCGGACTTATGTTTATATAGCTTTTTTTCCTTCTTTTGAGGTCCCAAATCACGTTCCGAAATATTTGTCGCAATTTTCCGGACACCCTGTATATTAAGGACCCCGTATAATTCCCTAACTAATTTTAAAATATTGCAAAAAAAAACTCCTCAGCCAAGAGTCGAACCTGGAATCTCCGGCTTTCCAGACCGGAAATTTTTTTGTTTTTTTTATAATAATAGACGACGATCGTTTTCACCACACTTCTTTCTCAAAATTATGTACCTTTATAAATTATGGTGAGTTTCTCACATGTTTTCTGGGCATTTACAACTGTTGATTGTACAGAATTTTTTAATTCTGTAAAAAGTTCTTTTTTATAAATTTTCCTATAATTTGTTATTAGTTAACCACTGAAGAAGATCCGAACTATGGGTTGAAACGGTTGGTTTACTAAGTAAAGTATACATACAAATACATCCAGTATATTGGCTCTTATTTGCCTTTCTTAATTTGATTCTTAAAACAGATCCTCGTTATAGCACGTACATCGCGAAATGTCGTCAAGTTCTGTACTTTTTTACTCTGTTATAAACTCTAAAACTTAAGCATTGTCAAATTAATTTTGTACTAAGTAGCTCATAGTAGTAACTGTGTAAACCAAAACCGTTGATTAACAAGAGTCTTGTCTATTTATCACCGGCCCTCAATTACCTCCAGCGATATAACCTGAGCAAATGCAGACGAGTAACAGCTAAAATCCGCGTTTTAACAAATGAGTTATATTGTTCCAAGTGCTCTCAATCTACTTTACTAATTTCGTCGGAATTTATAGAATAAAGACGAATCGGTTAAAGTAATGACGTGCAACTTGATGCGCGGATCATTTACAGTACCTTCAGATCACGTGCTATGTCAGGAATGCACTGATATAGTAAGAACGTTCAAACCAGTTGAAATCTTTCAGTATCATACAATTATAACTCTTTTGTATACCATAGCAGGCCGTATTCCGTGTGCAAGGTGTAATAAAAATATTGGTGTAGTAAAATTCGTTTTTAAATGTGGCTTTTGCGACGGTGAAAAGTTTTAAGTAATTCCCAAGAAACACTAAAGTTCTCCCTGACCGTGGAGCATCCCGAAACGGTCATCAGCTCCTGTTAATCCGAGGACGTAACAGGACGCAATGAGGACGAGACGCTTCTAACATTAAACAAGTTCATCTACTGCGGATCGCTCATCGACTGTTTGCAACACCAAACCAAACGGTAAAGAGCGCCACCGTAAACGTTTCCATCGAATTCAACAAAAAAAATGTACTCTCCAATACAACCGCGTACTGTCTGATCATACACCATCGTATTGTTGAAAACAATCCGCTGACTAGCGTCGTGCGACGAATCGTTTAGAGCAGTCATCAGTCTCGGTCAAACCAACGATGTCGCACGTTTTGTCAACGTCAACGACGATAATGTCCAGCTTGCTGCGTTCTTCGGTGAACATACCAATATTCGTGGATCTCCAACGTTTTGTGATTGGAGACAATATAACGACGCTGCCGGGACCGACCATCTGTCCCGGCCCAAAACGGCGCTTAGCTCCAAATAAAACTATTAAACTTGCAGCGTGTATTAGATACACGCTGCATGCGTGCCGTCCGCACCGCACGTCGCCCCGCGCCACGAAGCGTCATACGGCGAAAACAATTTCTTTGTTCCCTGCGTGTCGTTTTTCCCCGCTCCTTCCAATTTGGCGACAAACATCCGGAGATGTGCCAGTATAAAAGGCGGGCCAAAAAGCACGGAGATCAGATCCGCTTCGATTTCCAAGTTTTGCAGCATGTCTGAGCAGCACCAAGGGAAGCTCTTCCTCGGCCGGAAAAACCGACACGCAACTCAAGATTTGATCCGCTCTGCTCAGGGAGAAGAGTATTCTTTCTGCCGGAGAAACCGGCATCCGATCCGCTCCAGTCCGGGGAATATTAGTATTTTCCGCCGGATAAACCGGCATCTTATCCGCACCAGGGAATATTTTGATTCTCCGCCGGGAAAACCGGCACTCACTTCTGTCCGGGAAGTATTTCTATTCTCCGCTGGGGAAACCGACATCCGCTCCGCTCAGGGAGAATTTTACATTCTCTTTGCCGGGAAAACCGCCCTGCGAGGCCGAGAGCCTCCGTTACGGTAACCAATCCGACGACCGCCACCGGCACGCCGAGTCCGAGCGTCGCGGCGTTGACGCCGCTGAACCGCTGCCGCTAGCATCGCTCTAGCGAAGGCCCGTAACGGTACGCAGCGGGCCACCGACCGCATCGTACAGGTAAAACATACACCGGAACTCTTTTTAAATATTTTTCTGATTTTATTTGTTTTTAATACTGATTGTTTTACTTTCTTTTCTTCTTTTTTATATTGTTACGCGGGTGTCACCGCGTATGTGTCGCGGGAGCTGCGTGAACGGCGCGCGATCGGCGCGACTGTCGGTTACCGGGCGACGACGGTTTGTTAAATAGAAGAGAAGAGAAGAACAAAATCGCGACCGCGGAGCTGTCACGGCGCGTCTCGACGATTCGTGTAACGGGCAATTAACGCTGTATTTGTAACGAAATAAAGTGTGTTCATAAGAAAGTGCGCCTTTGTCATTGCCGCGTCCGCGCACGCGAGTATCGGCGTCCCTCGAGAACGGCTCCGCGCCCCGCGGGCGCAACAATATTATGTTTTTTTGTTGTTCTTGAATAAATTAACCGTTTTTGTTTTAATATAAATTCTGACTCACTCTGAGTTTTTTTTTAAAGAACCCTGATCCGGCGGGTTATTCCGCAATAAAATATTAAATTCTAAATAATAAAATAAACCAAAAACTTTAAAAAGTCGGACCGTTACATGGCGCCCGAACAGTTTTGATCTAGGGCAGGCCAGAGTGACTACGCAGATGTAACTCGCGACAGTATATCGAGTACAGTACTACTGTGATCAAAAAGTAAGGTGAAGTTGTTTATAAAATGTAAATTCTTTATTTATTCATCCAAATCAATTTCATCTCCTTCAAAATAATCCCTTCCCCCCCAGATACAATGCATTTATGCCAACGCTTTTTCCAGTCCTCGAAACAGTCGGAATAGTCTTTTTTCGGTATAGCCTTCAAGACCTTCTTCAATTCGGTTTTTATCTCCTCAATCGTGTCAAAACGGCGTCCCCGCATTGGCCTTTTGAGTTTGCTGAATAGCCAGAAGTCGCACGGAGCCAAATCAGGCGAATACGGTGGTTGCGGAACGATATGAGTCGACTTTTTGGCAAAAAAGTCGCGAAGAACCAATGCAGTGTGAGCCGCTGCATTATCGTGATGAAGGAACCAAGAGTTGTTCGCCCATAATTCCGGCCGTTGCAGACGAATAGCTTCACGCAAACGACGCATAATGTTTAAATAATATTCTTTGTTGACAGTTTAGCCCGGCGGAAAGAATTCATAGTGCACCACACCACGATAATCAAAGAAAACTGTCAACATAACCTTGATTTTCGATCGACTTTGCCGTGGTCTTTTCGGTCTTGCTTCATCTTTTGCACAATATTTACTGGATTGGTCGATGGTTTCAGGGTCGTATGCGTAAATCCAAGTCTCGTCTCCAGTAATGATGCATTTCAAGTGGTCCTGATATTCAGACAGCAAAGTTTCACAAACATCAACGCGACACTTTTTTTCCAAAAAATTGAGCGATTTTGGCACCAATCGAGATTTGACGCGTTTCAGACACAAAACATCCTTCAAAATGGTTTGGGCTGAGCCAAATGATATTCCAACACTATCAGCGAGGTCTCTGATTGTCAATCGACGATTTGCAAGCACCAAATTTTTGATTTTTTGGACGTGGCCCTTGTCGGTAGACGTTGATGGTCGTCCAGAGCGTGGTTCGTCTTCAACGCGTTCTCGGCCCGCTTTGAACTCGTTGTACCACTTATAAACGTTTTTTTGTGCCATAGTTTGATCACCAAAGGCCTTCTGCAACATTTTCAACGTGTCCGCACAAGAATATTCGTTCCGCAAACAAAATTTGATGCAAGTTCCTTGCTCAACAAAATCACCCATTGTAAAAATCAAAAAATTCACTTTTGATTGTTTACAAAAACACGTGTAACTCGGAGATAATTAAACTTTTTGAAAAACAGACGCTTAGCAAATATTATAGACAGTCCTACCAACCTAGGAAAAAAAAATTACCTGCCTTTCTAATGCCCGGGAGTTTTAAATGACAATTTCACCTTACTTTTTGATCACAGTAGTATATCGAAACCTATAAGTTTTTTTAGATTTGGGATTTAGTTTTATGTCACTGTCTGTTGTTTTTTAAAATATTTGTTTTTTTTTAAAAGATTTGTCAGTCTTTTGTTTTTTTTTTTAAAAAGATTTGTTTGTAGCCATGGCAGCATGCATCCAGAAGCTTTCAAAAGAGCAATTAATTAGCAAATTAAGATACCTCAAAATTAACTCGACGGGAACGATAGAGGACCTGCGCCAAAGATTGAGGGCGTACGTCAGGGAAAATCCGGCATACACAGGAGCGCAGGGATGCGCAGACGAAATCCTTTGTCCGCCTGTCACCGTTCCACCCGCTATCGACGCAGGGAAAGCATTGAGCCAACTGCACAAAAGGGGAGTGTATTTTGACGGGAAAGACGCTCAATTTTCTCGAACACGTCGAGGAATTAGCCGAAGCGGCCGGTTTCCCGGATGAAATCCTGTTGAAATTTTTGCCGGTTTTGCTACGTGGAGACGCACTGGTATGGCATCGAAATAGCAAGATGTTTTTCAATACATGGCAGCAATTTCTGCAGTTCTTTTGGCAATATCTGTCGCCTACATTTCGGGAACAACTCGCTACAGAGGTGCACAACAGAAAACAACGTCAAAATGAGCCATTTAAGACGTACTCGACAGAGCTGCTCACAAAGATGCGGCGAGCAGGAGAATTTTCTGCGGAGCGACAAGTCCAAAGAATTTATGCAAACATGGCACTAGATTTTAAATTTTATAAACTAATAAATGAATGATTGGTTGTTAAGAGCCGTTCGCTGGATGTTATGCGGGAAATATGTCTATATATATATGCGTGTGTACACATATATAATCAAATTCACGTTTTTAACGTGAGGTTTTTGAATTGAAATTTTAATTTATAAAATAATACAGGATGCTATACTTGCATCTCATGTATGAAGGACCTCATATACCCCACGAACTAATTTTAAAATATTGCGAAAAAAACTTCTCAGCCAGAAGTCGAACCTGGAATCTCCGGCTTTCCGGGCCGTCGCCTTTCCTGTTAGGCCACCGAGGCACTTGGAGTTTGTCTCGCAATATTTCGTATATCTATATGATCAATATGATCAGATCTGTTTAATATCGCTTCTTCCTCCAGCGTAAATTCTAACAATTAATGATAAATTGAGATTACTCTCAGGCTCTATAAGTCTTATCAAACTAATAATATCAGAATACAAGGACGTTAAGAGCCGTTCACAGGATGTTGTGCGTAAATGTGCTATATATATATATGCGTGTATGCACATATAAACGAATTCACGTTTTCACGTGTTTTGTGCATACACGCACACATATATATAGCACATTCACGCACAACATCCTGCGAACGGTTCTTAACGTCCTTATATTCAGATATTATTAATTTAATAAGACTTATAGAGCCTGAGAGTAATCTCAATTTATCATTAATTGTTAGAATTTACGCTGGAGAAAGAAGCGGTATTAAACAGATCTGATCATAATGATAGATATACAAAATGTTGCGAGACAAACTCCAAGTGCCTCGGTGGCCTAACAGGGAAGGCGACGGCCCGGAAAGCCGGAGATTCCAGGTTTGACTTCTGGCTGAGTTTTTTTTTGCCATAGTTTAAAATTAGTTCGGGAGGTATATGGGGTCTTTCATACATGAGATGCAAGTATAGCATCCTGTATGCTTTTATGAATTAAAATTTCAATTCAAAAAACACGTGAAAACGTGAATTCGTTTATATGTGCATACACGCACATATATATATAGCACATTCACGCATAACATCCTGTGAACGGCTCTTAACGTCCTTGTATTCAGATATTATTATTTTAATAAGACTTATAGAGCCTGAGAGTAATCTCAATTTATCATTAATTGTTAATATATATTTTTTTTTTCAACACAGAAATTAAAGGATTACTATGAAATTCAGTAGTTGATATGTAAATGTAAGTTTCAGTTTTTTTATTGTTAACAAGATATGTATGTTAACAATGTATCCATATGGTAACAGTATGTATGTTACCAATGTTTTCTTTAATTATTATAATTTGTTCTATGATAAATGGTGTGTATCTTAAAAAAATTTTCTAACATGTTTTTATTTTTTATTAATTGATTGATTTGTTTATTTATTTGCAGTAATTTGTTTTTTCATAACAATGCTACAATTTGCCACCTTATTGAGTACAATGGTGCGAAATTTTGACAAATTATGTGACATATTTTTTAAATTAATTTTAATTTTGGTTTGTGTGCGTTTTAATTAATAATTTTATTTATTTTTTTTTCTTTTCTTCTTTCAAAATAACATTTTCGAAGAACACTATGTAATAGTATATTTAGTAGTACTTTTTGTAGAGGAAATTGTTTTTGTGTTATGAAGATGATTTCATTTAGAATTTCAGTTAGGAATTAAACGTAAATTTTAAGAAATAAAAAAATATATTTATACATCAACAACTGTGTCGGAGGTTCATATTGGCTCTTTTCAACTGTTTTGAAATATGTTCAAAAATATCGAAGTTAATACTACTTTTTCATGTTATTATAATTAGTAAAGTTTTTATTTGTTTTTTAGACGCAAAATAAAGAAGGCCAAAAAAGATAAAAAAATCGTTGAAAAATACTGATTGTCATACAGTTAGTATTACCAATTTCCTGGAAGAAATTCCAGGTATACATGTAAAACCTCCTGAGAATTTTGTGTCTCAAGAAGAAACTATAGAGAAAACCACGGATATTATTCTAAGAAAGTATGTAGCAAATCTTGAGAACAGTAATAATAATTCTCAAAATGGTAGTTTAGAACAATTTGTCGAGGAAACGACAAGGTTGCATGTACAAAATCCTGAGATCTCGATTGATTCTCAGAATGAAAGTAAGTACATTATCTTGGAAGAAATTCTAGATATATATGCATGTAGACATTCCTGAAAATTTTGATTTTCAGGAAAAAATTATAGGTAAAACCACGGAAAAAATTTTAAGTAAGCATGTATCAAATCTTGAGAACAGTAGTGGTAATTCTCAAGATGTTAATTTAGAACACTTTGTCGAGGAAACGACAAGGTTGCATGTACAAAATCCTGAGATCTCGATTGATTCTCAGAATGAAAGTAAATACATTACCCTAGAAAAAATTCCAGATATGCTTGTAGAAACTTCTGAGAATTTTGATTCTCAGAATAAAAGTATAAATGTCATTACAAAACTTGTATGTGAGGACGTTGAAAATCTTGAGAACAGTAGTGATTCTCAAAATCTAAGCATTGAATACGTTGTCGAGGAAACGACAAGTTTGCAAGTACAAAATCCTGAGATCTCAATAGATTCTCAGAAAGCACATATGAACATTACCCTGAAAGAAATTCCAGATGAACATTACAATGGCAAAGATTGCGAGTATGATTTGCCACCTTTGATTGTTGAAAGAGTACCAAAAAATCAAGATGTAAATGCAAATAATATCCAAGAAAATTACTCTGAAGACCGTCTCATTGTCGATATTGCATTCTTTTGGAAAGAAATCCAAAATTTTTACAAAAACCATCAAAGAGGAGTAAGATGCAAATTTAAAAATATTAAGCTTAGTAGCTCTAACCGCTATGAGTTCCGAACGCTGTTTACATTTAAATGCGAGAATTGTTTAACTGAAAGAACAATATCGTCGGAACCCGGAAGTAAAATGGACATTAATAAAGCTGCTACAGCTGGAACTATTACAGCTGGAATAGGTTTTGCCTAACTAGAAGAACTGCAGCTATGAATATTTATAGTATGTCAGAAAGAACGTATATCAAATATCGTGAGAGTTTAGTCGGTGAGTTTCAAAAAGCAAACGTTGCAAATATGAAAATGTCTGGCGAAATTGAAAAGCGATTTGCTTTTCAAAGAAACGAAATCACCGATTCCGGTATTCTGTATATAACAGTTGTAGCGGACGCGAGTTGGATGAAGAGATCGTATGGCACTAACTACGATTCATTTTCTAGTGTTGGTGCCATTATTGGTTATTGAACACAAAAAGTCCTTTTTCTCGGCATCCGCAACAAATTTTGCTCTGTTTGTTATATGGCGGAGCAACGAGATCGCGAGCCAAAAAATCATCAATGCTTTAAAAATTTTGACCGCAATGCGAGCTCCTCAAGCATGGAGAGCGATGCTATTGTAGAAGGTTTCAGCAATAATATTGAAATGCATGGATTGATTTATAGGACAGTTATTGCTGATGGTGACAGCTGTGTATATAAGTCCATATTAGATAATAAACCATATCAGCACTATAATGTAATAGTTAAAAAAATAGAATGCACAAATCATTTGTTGCGTAATCTCTGCAAGAAATTACGACACGTAGCAGAGACAAGTAAGGCGGGAATGCTTCGAAACCATGAGTTTATAAAACACAGAAATGTAGTGAAAAGTAATATATTAAAACTACGCAAAGAAGTGCTCCATTTATGTGTAGCACGAAGAGAAGGACAACAACCAATGCATGAGAAAGAAAAGGAATTACAAAAAGATTTATTAAACATTCTTAGCCACATTTTCGGTGACCATAAGCAATGCACCGAACGAGGACGTTCATGTGTACATAATGAAAATGAAAACAATTACGTACTACGTCTACAAAGTTACGGTCTTTATAAAGACGTTAAAAATATTATCAAGTCCTTGAGCTGTTTTTCCGATAGTTTGTTGATTGGTGCAACAAACAACCCTGTAGAATTGTATAATTCAATAATCTGCAAATTAATCGGTGGAAAACGCATAAATTTCGGTGCACGAAGTTCTTATAAAGCGAGAGTTGAGGCAGCTGCTCTACAGTACAACACACAACAAGTTCTAACAGAACTACATGAAAGCATGTGTGATAATGTTCCTTCCGTTATTCAGAATCTGGAACAGCGTCGACAAATAAAAGTTGCTAGAACCAGAGATTCACGACCAATGAGTGGAAGACCAAAGATATTCACACGCGAACGAGATATAGGAACTGATCGTTATTACGATCCACACTCGCAAAGACCAGATGTTCCACCAGAGAAATTTGAACAATTGAAACAACATCATATGCAAAAATTGTTTGAAAATGGGAAAAATTGGAAGCAAATTGAACGCGAAACAAGAGATCAAAGTGATAGTAAATTATGGCACGCTTTGAGACTAGAAATGCTAACAGCATCAAATTTNGGAATGGTTTGCCGCATGAAAAAAGATACATCTAGTACGGCAAATGTAAAAAATATTTTGTATTCTCTCTATGAGTCCACTGAAGCTATGATGTATATCGTCAAATGGAAGAGCTGGCAAAAAAAGATTTGGCTGGAAAATTACATAAAGAAATTAAAAAATGTGGATTGTTTGTTTACGGCAAATATCCATACTTGGGTGCTACTCCTGACGGACTTATTGACAAAGACGGTCTAGTAGAGATTAAATGTCCTCTCTCAGCTGAACATTTGACAGTAGAAGAAGCTATACAAACACTGCCTCAACTAAAAAGCATTTATGATAAAAACGATTCTAGCAAAATGAATGAGAAACACCGATTTTTTAATCAAGTGCAAGGTCAATTAAATATAACGCAGCGAACTTATTGCATTTTTGCTGTTTGAACGCCTAAAAGTATAAAAGAAGTGAGTTTTGAGAGAAATATTGACTTTTGGGAAAATCAAATGTTACCCAAATTAAAACAGTTTTATTTAGAATGCCTACTTCCAAAAATGTCGGCATACAAGACACATGCCTATTAGAGATCCACAATATATAATAGAAGCAAAAGAAAAAACGTCTGTAAAACCTGTCGGTCGCACTAATAAAAAAAAAAGACAAAAAGAGAATTATAATGCAAAAAGTTAAAACATTGACATGTAACGATTCTCCAACAGAACCGATAAGTTCTGCAACTGTAGTAGAGCAAAATAAGGACTGTATAATGATCAGTTTCTCTAATGAAGATAATTTAACAGAATTGGATGTAGCAAGCAGTAGACAATATGTAGATACAAAAATAATGTCTCCAACCAAACCGACAAGTTCTACAGCTGCAGTAGAACTAGATGAGGACTGTATAATAATTAGTTTCTCTAAACAAAGGAAATGTAACAGAAGTAGATGTGACTAGACAATATGTAAATACAGAATTAATTTCTCCAACCAAACCGACAAGTTCAGATGTAGTAGAGCAAGATGAGAACTATAAAAAAATCAGTTCCTCTAATAAAGAAACTTTAACAAAAGCCGATGTGGCTAGCATTAGATACTATTTAGATACAAAAATAATTTTAACGAATGAATAGTGAAGGCTCGTGAAAAAAACTAAGAAAACTAAGAATGAAAGAGCCAATACGAGCCGTTCCCAGGATGTTGTGCAAGAATAAGCGTGCATGTATATAAATGTATACACATGTATACATTTGAATTCACATGTAAATTATTTTTACATGTGGGTTTTTTGAATTAAAATTTCAATTCTTAAAATCATATAAGATGCTAGATTTGCATCTCATATATGAAAGATACCAGATACCCCCCTAACTAACATGATTTATGTACGAATATTGCGAGACAAACTCCAAATGCCTTGGTGGCCTAACAGGGAAGGCGATGGCACGGAAAGCCGGAGATTTCAGGTTCGACTCCTGGCCGAGGAGTTTTTTTCGCAATATTTTCAAATTAGTTAGGGGAGTATCTAGGATCTTTCATACATGAGATGCAAATTTAGCATCCTATATGATTTTGAAAATTGAAATTTCAATTCAAAAGACCCACATGTAAAAATAATTTACATGTAAATTCATACATGTGTATACATATATATACATGCACGCTTATTCCTGCACAACATCTTGGGAATGGCTTATATTGGCTCTTTCATTCTTAGTTTTAAGAATAATTCCTTTGTCTTATATAAAAAATAACGTATTGCCGGTAAAAAGCACTCTCACTAACGAATCGTTGGATGCATTTTTGCGCATTGTGAGAAAAAAATCTCGCTTTGAGACACAAAGTGTACAATATGTAGGGTCATCGAAAAGTATCGGACCTCTTTACTATCTTCAGTTAGAGTGCATTTTGGAGAAAATGTCTAATACCAAAGTTGTATGGTTTCAAGCGAGGAGTAAAATGATGATCTTGACTTTGATCTTGACCATGTTCTTTAAGGTTATTTCAAGGTCAACCTTATTTTTTTAAATAGAACTCCCTACATTTGATTGCATATTTTTATAGCGTATTTTGAGAGCTTCCCACAACACTATAATAAAACATGTTTTTATTTAGTACTTTGTGAGTTATAAAGGTTTGAAGTTAACAATTTTTTGACACAAAATGTAAAATATCGTGTAAAATATTATTTAGTTTTCAGTAATCATAACCATAATACTTTTGTGCTCGGAATAATGAGACCAATTAATTGGTTTAAAGAAAATACAATAATCAAAAAGTGTCAGATCTCCCTGATATTTTCAGTAAAAATGCATTTTAGAAAAATGTCTAATAGCAAAGTTGTACGGCTTCAAGCGGTTATGCTAGTAAGCTACGGCGGAAAACTGCCCGAAGGTGATCGCGAGAAGTTGCTCGAATGCGTGATGTCCGAAGGCGTTAGCGAGAATCTGCCCGAAAGCGTTGGCGGGGCCGATCTATATTCTCTCACTCTCGCAGGCACCAATGTACGAGCTCTTGAGCAATCAATACGGATCACTGATGTTAATTTTTGATGCAGTGCTGTCTTCTTCTTAGCGAGCAGCAGTTACCTCGTGGACGAAAACAAACAGCCCCAAATATTTTTTCTGTAACAAAAGAAGCCATTGCTCTTCAATTGATTATTTCAAACATCTTCATTTTGTTTCCAATAGCCCAGAAATTTTTCGTAAATGTTATTGGTAATTATGCAGTTTAGCTCCTTTTCTCAATTTTGGCTATTTTAACTCGGTTTTTTTGAACAGTTGTTTTGGTCACTGTACTAAGAAATCAGTCGGGGGAGCTCGAAAAAAGTATGTACTTTCCCTTGTTTGTTTGAAAAAAATGTGAAACTCGGAAAATCTTAATTATATGTAACAAGTCTTCTGATCTCGATAATTTTTTAATATGTTGTAGAAGACAAGATTTTGAAAAACTTTTTTCTTTACATATAACCACTGTTTGGGCTTAGTTTCCGAGAAATACGCCGAAAACTTTTGCCGNAAATTTCCAAACCATGTTGACAGAATTCATGCCATTTTTGTAGCCATACACCATATGAAACCTCAAGATATTACGAATCCACAGCAGAGTAAAAGCATCCTAGCAATTCACTGTTTCTTAAAACACAATTGGCTCTTTTTGGAGCCACCAATTATTTAAATGGAACTTTCGTTCGTACTACTTACCGACAATTGATTTGGGTTTTTTTAAATTTTTTTTTACTTTGTATTGTAAGCGTGTAGGCAGAGGGGGGCTGCGACCTTCCGCAGGTGGAGGGACTTTGCCCTTTCCTCCTGTTCCCTCCTCTCCCTTGCGGGAAGGCGCAGCCCCTCCTGCCTACACGCTTACAACTCAAAAAAAATGTACAGATTGACAAAGAAAAAAACCGCATGATTCACATTCTTTTATAAAAAAAGGGGAAGTACATAATTTTTTTGAGCTTTCCCGACTAATTCTTTATTACACTGACCAAAGAAAGCGTTTAAAGAAAAACCGAGTTAAAATAGTCAAAATTAAGAAAAGGCGCTAAACTGCATAATTACCGATGAATCTTTAGTTCATTCTATGGGCCCAGCGTGCCCTACATATTTGTACATATAGTTAGGTTAGGTTAGGTTAGATTAAGACTTTGTTTGCAATGATAGGATGAGCTAAAGTTGCAGATAGAGCAAAGTGGGGAACCTTCTCCATCATCGTATGCAACCTATTGAAAGAGAAGGTGTTGTCCAGTGGTCAGACAACGCCTTCAAAGGTTAATACGTTGAGTAGGACTGTAAAGTCCATTACAAGAGAAGGGTTTGTGACGTTATAGTCGTAAGATTTTCCAGGCTCTTCTTTACTATGTGTAGGATAACCACCAAAAGAATTTAGTGGGTACACTCCTATTTTGGAGTAAGTCCCACATAACCCTGACTCTCCTCAAGAGTCAAGGTATCCATAAAGGATTTTCCCTTGTAAAAAAAGGCCCCCGAGGTGCTGACTCGGAGAATACCTTGCTCCGATTTCCGAGGTGTTGCTTAGGAATCACCGATCCTTCCTCCCAAGGTGTTGACTCGAGAGGACACCCAAGCCTCAGACCGCTTGCTCGAAGAGCTGACTCGAGCCCGCCGACAATTCCCCCGAGGTGTTGACTCGGGTAGACCGATCCTTCCTCCCGAGGTATCGACTCGAAAGGATTCCTGTCTGAATTCCTCCCCAGGAATTAATTCGTGGTAACCGATTTTACCTCTCCGAGGTGTTGACTCGGAAAGATCCCGTACCGACCGTGTCTCTCGCCAGTACGCATACCTGCGATTCCGTAGCCGTTAGCGAACCCTGTTGTTGTACATATTCGAGTCTCTCCTTGACTATTACGTAAGATACCGACCCGACTGGTTACCGCACTGGCCAAATCCGACCCGCGACAACTTGCGCGCGCCAATCACAAGCCGCGAACCGCCAGTTTGCAAGGGTATAATACCCCACCGTCATCAGACATTATACAGTCGGCGTCAATGAATCGTTTCGTAGCCCCGGGAGCTAGAGGTAAGAGAGACGGTATTCCCTAGGAATAAGTACTGCCAACGGGCGCCGCACTAACTAACTGTAGCAGATCTCGATTAATTGACCAATTACAGTATTTACTGCTAGGGAATACCGTCCCTCTTATCCCTAGCTTCCCGCGTCTACAAAACGATTTATTGACGCCGACTGTACATACTCATTATTATTTAGAATATAGAATCACTACGTTTCAGCATTAACCGAGCGTGTCGCAATCTCTTCCTTCCCCTCACCCGAATCCTGGTCTGACCAAGCTGTCTGGCAGGCTGAAGGCCGGGCAAGCCGCGCGTTACACGGCGGCTCCGTTACAGTGTGAAGAGAAACATCCTTGCGAGAACGATCACCTTCGACGACTAAGTGCAATGTCTGCGGAACGCAATCGATCTAACGCGACAGCAGTCATACATACGATTTCGGCTGCACGAGGTGTTCACTGTTTTGGGGCGGAAGCTCGCTGCAAGTCCGCACGACGACAAACGGTCGTTTATGGATCAACCGACACTTTATCGTGGGGTCATTAGAATATCTCTAAGTAAGGTTATATTAGGTTATGTTGAGGATATAATAATACAGAATAAAGTAATTATATGTAAGTGTTTTTTTATTGTATATAACAAAGAATATATGTAAAAATAAAGTGATTATATATGTAACAGATATTGTAAATATAAGAATCAAAAACAGAGGGATTACACATAGCATACTAATATTAGACAACATTGTTTTTATGTATCCAGGAATTGTGCGAACTGTCCAATCCCAATCACTCGTTGTCTCGGCAACGTACAACCTTTTCTACGAGATACACGTTCGGATGTTTGACTGCGTGTAACTCGTGTTTGTAGAATCCACCGGCTATAGGTCCACCGCGATAATTCTCGAGCAGATAAGTTGCTGGTAAAGTTTGTTGCACTTTTTTAACGCGGAACATTTCGGTGGTCCAGTTTGGAGTATAAAGACGGTTCCTTTGCAAAGACGGTTTTGTACTTGTTCACGCGTACAGGATCGCCGACTTTGAATCACGGTGGTCCGGCGATCTTGACGTTGCTGTACACCGTGCGCAGGATTTGCTTGCTCGAAGCCGGCGTTACGTCGATCGGTCGCGCGCCGATGATGCGATGCTTGCGCGGGTTGTATTCCGTTACAAGTCGCTGCAGGTCGTCCAGCGATACGATCCATTTAGCGTAAACATCTTCCACATATTATTATTGAGCGTGCGATTGAAGCGTTCAACCACCGACGCTTTCATACCAAAGTATGCGGAGTAGTGATTGATGCCATGACAATACATCAGATTTTCTACATCCGCGTTATAGAACTCTTTGCCGCGATCGGTTTGCAGATTCGTCGGACAACGACCGTCGGCGCGAAAGATCTTCGGGAACGCCCCAGCGATCTTTTTGCCGCTTTTGCTCTTAAGCGGCAATGCCCCCGCGTACTTGCTCAACACATCGATGACTGTGAGAATGTAGTTGTGCCCTTTGTTCTGACGAACGTAAGGGCGCATCTCGACCACGTCGGCCTGCCAGATCGTCGTAACCGCGCACAACGACTCGTCTGCGCAAAAGTTGCGTCCCGCAGACGCGTGCAGCTCCACTGCGGGCTCTCTCTTCTCGACGCTCATGTCACTTGCGGCTCCTTGTCTTGTTTCGCTGATTTTCGCACAGTCTTGCGCAAGTTACTCATGTCAGTGTTGAGCTCGTCGTTAAAGTTCCACATATTGTGAAGCGATTTGATAAGTATTATGTCTTGCAAACGAGCGATCTGCATATGAATAAAGATCTTGAACGTGAGTCGGAACAGCGCTATGCATTAACTCGCTCACATTCGTTTATAGAGACTCAATTACTTTTTTCAGTTCCGTGCGCGAATCCCTTAGCTGCACTAATCGATCGTACGCGTTTCTTCGAAAAGTCTCAATCGCTTCTGCCACTTCTTTCTGAAATTGAATCAGGTCTTTTCCCATGTTTTCGATCTTGCGCGTATCCGCATCTCGCGGTTTCGTCTCCAGCTGTAACAATTGGTCGTACGCGTTTGTTTGCAGATGCTCAACGGCCTCGCTTAATTCTTTGGTTAACTGCTCCTCGTATTTTTTAAGATCGTTGTAACGGAGCCGCCGTGGAACGCGCGGCTTGCCTTCCGCCTGCCGGACAGCTCGGTCAGACCAGGATTCGAGAGAGGGGAAGGGAAAGATTGGGACACGTTTGGTTTATGTTGTAATGAACTGAGCTTCTATTTTTGAGTAATTTTTATGGTTTTACAGAGGGCAGGTGATTATACGCGGTCGTAGGATTACTTCCGTCGTGTGGAATTACACGGGGCTTTTGCCCTTACAAGGTGACGGTTTTACGGCCGCTGATTGATTCACGCTTGAATCGGTAACTTATCTATTAAGGGAGAGGAGACGCAAATATGTACATTGATGGAGCTCTTACTAACTACGAGGTAGTGGATGGACGCAGAGTCGTCAGGTCGGCCTCGCGGTTCCGGTGAGGGATGTTCCCAGAAGCCGTGAGAACGGCTGTGTTGGTAGTCGTAAGAACGGCTATTGGTGGGCCGATGAGAGCGGCTATCGATGTGGCAGTGACAACAGCCGTTCTACTCCTTGGGGCTCGTAAGGCCGTCGGAGAAGTTGCGCGTGAGCGCTTCGCTGCCGAGCCGGTGTCCGGCGTCGGTTTTCCCCCAGGTCGAGACCTCAAGGGAGAGGGACGGTCGGTGTGCTTAGGTCCACGCCTTGAGCATGGTGGATTTAGAATCCTCCCGAGTCAACACCTCAAAGAGGAAGGACGGGTTCCCTCGAGTCAACTCCTCGAGGAAGAAACGGTCAGGACTCCTTCCGAGTCAACACCTCGGAAAGGAGGATCGGTCTTACCCGAGTCAACACCTCGAAAGGGGATCGTCGGCGTGCCCGAGTCAACTCCTCAGAGCACGAGACTAGGAGCTTGGGTGTCCTCCCGAGTCAACACCTCGGTGATCGGACAGAGTCCCTAGTAGGGCGGGTTGTCGGTCCCGAGTCAGCACCTTGGTGGCCTAGGAATGCTTCCAAGTCAGCACCTCGGCAGCAAGAGAGATAAGAAAGGAATGGTCGTCGGACCGGTTTTCGACCGCCTTTTATACCCGGCGGGCGCCTAAGCCTTATCCGGGGGACGGTGTGTAGTGTGCGCTGCGCCGGCGCGGTCCGGTGCAACGGCGCTCGTTGCCGCGGTGTGTTCGGTTTTGACAGACGGTCAGTTATGTTCGTGTACTACGGCACGAGTGTAATCGGTACTGTACTTGGCGCGGTCAGAAATAACTATACAATGATATGATAATATAGATATATATTATAAAAATATTAATAATGATAATAATAATAATAATGAGGATAATAATAATTGTAGTGACGGGTTTGCCTCGTCACATCGTCAACTCACGTTGATCGACGAAATGTCTCGCGTTCTTCTCCAAGCTCGACAATCGCTTTTCCGTCGCCTCATCGCGTGACAACGTAGTCGCAAAGCTATCTTGCAGATTATCCAAAGCTTCCTTAATTTTTGCTATGGAGTTTGTCGTAGTGGTTGAGAGCGCGTCCATGTTTGCGTCCAGGATAACTGCGGCGTCAAATGTTCGCGAGAGAACGTTGTCTACGTAGATCTTCGTCGCGGAGTCGGAATTGTTTCGCGGATTCATCAAACAAGTTATCGCGCGCTCCTTTGCATCGTATTCAGTCGATGATGACGCGGATAAACAGAGAGCGTTGTTGCGCACGTAATTACGCAAATTAATTATTTGAAACCGTTCTTCACCGTTGTAAACGTAACCGCGACGTTGCAACGGCAAACCGAACTTGTTGACGCTCATCGTGCGCAAACGGAACTGTTGACGTTCGCTGCGCAATGCTTCAATTTATAATCACTCTCGCCTCGCGAAGTTTCTCAATAATAAATAAAAACTTGTTGTCATGTGAGTCGTTTTCCGCGCGACGAGACGCATCCAACAATCTAAGACGATCCACGAGTTCGTTAGGATTGTCCCAGTGTACGTAATCTATCGCGTTGTTGGTCACTTTCATTGCGATCGGACGCGATCTTTCACCCGTCGTTTCACGAACGTTGAACAACAACGGTGTGATAATATTTTTGTACTTGTAGCCTCTGTTGCTCTTTACAGGCGCTGTAGGACGATGATCCCGTCTGTGAGCGTTGTTAGCAACAAATTGCGATATACGTGTTTGTCGCTTTCTGTATACGCGGCGCTGTAGGACTGCTTCATAAATATCAATTCATACAGACCAGAGGTGTGTCTGCGTATCGAACTTTGTCCACGATGATAAAGTCGTCGAAACACACATCGAAGCGCTTGCTGCCGAGCATCGTACCCTTATCGCCAAAGTATACTCCAAAAATTGACGTCACGTACACGGACGGCGGTTTCGCTTGTGTGTGTGTTCTCAGTGGCTCCCACCACCTTGGTGCTCTTGGTGCTAGCCTGCCAGATCTTTTATCACTGACTGCAACGGCAAAATCGCGCATTGGAAGGTCGCGGATTGTATCTCGCACCGTACAAGCGTAACGCATTCCGAGAAGGAGGTTTTCGCGGTAAAAAAAATCTCGCGAACGAAAGCGATAGATGTCGTTTTACCATTCGGTGTTACCACAAACGTGCAACTTGACACGCGTGCCAGACTATTTCGCATACCGTACTTCGGGGGTGTATTTATGCGCAACGCCTTATCCGCGCGCGTACGTGCAAACGAAGGCGATATCGTAAATCTTGACGACGCTAAATCGGACCGAGCACACATTGGGTCGCCTACACCAAGAGAGGACGCAACGCGGTGTACTTTGACGGATTCGGCAACTTGCGTTTCCCGCGAGAACTCGAGCGTTATCTAGGAAGCGACGTGGCGATCGCGTACAATCGTCATCCGTATCAAACGTACGATCAAAGCGTTTGTGTTCAGTTGTGTCTGCGATTTCTGAGGAACTTAGGCTGCGTTCCGAGTTACGCATAAAGAGCATAGACTGCATAAAAAGTCGTTCCGATTTAAACAATGCGAACATTGAAAGCGCTTTAATAGAGCTGAGAATTCCCTAGATTGTATTAACCGTACTAACTTCTTAGCACTCCTCCCAGCATTGACTGCTTCTACTCTGACTTGAGGCAGTTGATGCGTTTGATGCATTTATGCAGTCTATGCGCGCTTTGATGAAATTGGACCGACTAAAACCGTGTTTATGAGAGCAATACTTTTTAACTTATGCCGGAACCGGAGAAGTTTAACTATAAAATTTCAATGCTTTTGTTTATACAAAATTGCCAAATGAACCATTTGTTATCCTACGAGATTAAAAATGAAATAAATTTTAAGAACATCCCATATTTATAAGTGAAATAAATGTGGCAAAATCAGATAGAAAATACACTCAATTGCAAAAAAATAGACCACCTAACTTTAGCACTTTTTAACATTTTTTAATAGCAGCTAACTCCGCAACAAAACTTTGTTATCTTTTATCGAGATAAGCAAAAGCTCAATAACAAGCTTAACCATTCTTCTTATCAACCAAAAAATTAAATTTCCAAACAATGTTTTACAAAATAGCGGCTATTAAAGATAAATTGTGATAAACGAGAAGAAAATTTTTGTCTTTAAACTGTTGCATTGGTCAAAGGAATTGATTGCCTGGTACAAAAGTTGTGAAACTCATTTTTTTATTAATAAATCCGTAAATAAAACATTTTCGACGATTTGTTTAAACAAAATAATACTGTTTAAAAAAAATAAGCAACTTTTTTTTGTAAAATTTGTAATTCAGAAGAAATTATCGTGGAAAATTTTTTCAACACCAAACTTAAAGTGTAAACTTTAATCTTTAACACTTGTTAGTTTATTACGATAAAATAATGTACAAAAAAGGTGCGTTTTTTTAATGAAAAAAAATTTATAATTAACATTGTTTATCACGCATGCGTAGTATGTGTATACGTATTGCGCGTGTGTCTGTATATGTTTAATAATGTATATTGCCTCCTGTAACATTTACCAATTTGTTTGTTTGTTTAGAAATATTGTTAATCAAATTTGTTCTTTCTTCTTGTCTAGTTCTCTTTAAAGCCTGTTTTACATTGATCGCAAGCGCAAACGCAAGGAACAGATCTGGTAGAATTGACTAATTGTATTAATCTAATCAGCTAATTGACCAGCGTAATTGGTCAATTCTACGAGATCTATACCTTGCGTTTGCGCTTGCTATCAATGTAGAATGGCCTTAAAACGTATGTATAACTTTGTCAAAAAAATCGTAAAAAATGTTGTAAATACAACTTTGTTCGGAAATACATGATCTTTAACACTCATACAATTTTGTACCAGGCAATCAATTCTTCTGATTAATGCAACAGTTTGAAGACAAAAGTTTTTTTCCCGTTTTTTACAGTCTATCTTCAATAGCCGCCATTTTGTAAAATATTGTTTATAACTCAAGTTTAAGGTTTTGGTTGTTAAAAGAAATGTTTAGATTTTTATTTATTTTAATACGTTAATTTTTTGCAGAGTTATCGGCTGTTAAAAAGTTGTCCTAAAGTTAGGTGGCCTATTTCTTTGTAGGTGAGTGTATGACAACTTGATAATTTAATAATAGTTATAAAGTTGAAATGCTATCCTAACCTTGCAACCGACGGGCTTGGATGCTACAGTTACAGCAAGAAAGGAGCGTCAAACGTCGGGAAGCCAACGTGAAAAGTGACATTTACCGAAAGTAACAATTCAAAAGGCAATCAGCCGAAAAAGTTTTATTTTTGTTGTATTTTATTTCCTTTTTGTTTTACAGTTTAGAGCAAGCGCATGTTAACGCTTAGGGTGCATAATGCCCGCTTCAGTCAGTCAGTACTTGATATATCCTTTTTTGTTTTGCGTAAAGTTTATTTTATTTTAGAGTGATCCTCGAGATTAGGGATTACTCGCTAAACTGACATTTCATTGAGTTGACTTAGTTTGTACAACTAAATATTTCAATAATGAGTGAAACCCCGATATCGCTTTCTGTAAGAATTTGGTTGTTAAACAACGATTTAGCATCGTACTTACGGGTGTTAAGTTTCCCACGAGGTCCAGACGGAGCCGGGTCAGCCTGAGGGTTCCGCGATCATCACCTGAAACAAAAAGAAAAAGATTAGTAAAAAACTCATTGTCAACCGGAGTCGTTGGTTAAGTAAACCACAAGGCTAGTTTAATGTCAAGGAAACGATTAGTGGATTTCTACTCAGAATTGAAATTGTTAGTTCTATTACCCGAATAAGACAATTGTTAATAAACACGGAATTGACCAATTTTAACCGAGACAAGACATGAGCTCCACGTAAGAGGGAGCATGGGAGGATAAATGATGCGCTAAGGAAGTGTGAATGTAATATTCACCACGGCCGGGCAAATCAACCGACGCACTGTAGTGCTAGGAAACGGTTTAGCTCGAGATGAAAAATAATAAAAGTAGTAATTGTCAGCGAAACCACTCCGGTGTACGGTAGGTCGGATGATACGACTAGTTTAAGCAGTAGTTCAAAAGTTAGGGACTAACCTCGAGTTGTGGTAAAATTTCTAACTTAGCGATTTCGACAAAGTAAGACCGGAAATACGATTTTCTAACGTAAACTCGTCATGTTTAGTCGAAATTACACTTTGTTAAAAAATTGCGCCGGTTAGGCCTAACTTTGACAAAATTTACAAACTTTGCAATTTTGACGAAATAAGACCGGAAAGATGATTTTCTAACATAAACTCATCGTGTTTGATCAAAATTGCGTAATTTTGGAAAAAGTGTTCGAGTTAGGTCAAAAGACCTAACTTTGACAAAAATTGTGAATTTTGTGATTTTGACAAAGTAAGACCGGGAAAATGGTTTTCCAACATAAACTCATCGTGTTTGATCAAAATTACGCATTTTTGAAAAGAGTGTTCGGGTTAGGTCAAAAGACCTAACTTTGACAAAAATTATGAATTTTGTGATTTTGACGAAATAGGACCGGAAACACGATTTTCTAACGTAAACTCATCGAGTTTGATCGAAATTACACAGTTGAAAAAATGCACCTGTTAGGTCTAACCTACCTAACCTCGGAAAAAATTTGTAATTTCGGCAAAAATGAACCAGAGCGTTTATTTGTGACCAAATAAACGTCTCAAGTCAAAATTTTTTGAAAAATTGCAATTGTGGAAAAATTTTAGTTTTTGACGAAAATTGAACCAGAACGTTTATTTGTGACCAAATAAACGTCTCAAGTCAAAATTTATTGAAAAATTTCAATTTTGGAAAAATTTTAGTTGTTGACAAAAATTGCATCAGAGCGTTTATTTGTGACCAAATAAACGTTTCGGGTCAAAATCTAGCAGTTTTAGAAAATCTTGTTTTTGTATAGGTTGTGCGCATGCGTAAGAGCGGAGTAGGGATGGCGCGGCGACTTGGCTGAGCCGAGCGCGCCGCGAGTCAGTTGGATTAGAACGCTTCCCGAGTAAACAGCGCCTAAAATTTTAGCTCTGCTCAAGAACGCACACGAACGTACCAATACGAGTCGGTCGTTTTTAAAACGTGTCGTGATCAAAGTAAGTGTTAAAACCAAGTAATTGGAATAGAGTGCTCACAACGGAAATAGCGCAATAAAATCGAGTCCGCTCAACAACGCACACGAACGACCTAATAAAGAAAATCGGTTGTTATAACAGCGTGTCGCACTTCATTTAGTGGTTAAAATATTGTACGCATTAAGATCGCGATACCGAGTACGGTTGATAATCACGCGTTCGCTGCGTAATCAAATAACACTCAAAAAATTGTACTAAGACAAGTGTTAATAAACTTATATATTCTCACAAACTTATAAACTTGTGTGTGTGATTGATTTTCACCACATTATTTGAAAGGACAGAAATTGTACCAGCGATCCGTGGTCAGCACTCATCGTACGGGATCCGTAAGCTGAGGAGTTCCAAAGACGAGGGTGGCAAAGTCGGATTTAGTTTGTCTGGTGAGTCCGTTCCTAAAACAGACTGAAAAGTCATATCCTTCCTACTTGGTCGGTTAAAGTAGGTGGCGACCGAGAGTCAGTACACGAAACACAGTCCCGTCCGGTCACAACCTAACCTAACATTTTTTTACGGGGAGAAATGCGTTACGCATACTCTGCCCCCTCTGGGGAGAGGTCAAGGTTATGTTGGACTTCCTCTCAAACTGGGAGGTATACCAACTAAAACTCCCCGGTGGTCCTTCCTGCACTGACAAGGAAGGGCCCTGGAAAGCCTTGCGGCTATACTTCTTGGTGCTCTCCGCAGTGCCCTGGCGGCCTACGTGTCGCCACCCTCTTACTTTCCTCCGATGGCCAGGGTGAACCACACCCCCTGGCCATCACTGCCTGGGCTGCGTGCAATGTGGGAAAGAGCCCCCGCTCCCTCCACCTGCAACCCTTTGTCCTCCTCCCCGTCTTAACCATCCACGCGAACTCCTGCTCCCGCTTCGGTCAAGGCAAGGGCAGGGACAATTCTATCACCCCCCTTTAGGAAGGGGTGATAAGGAGAAGCTAATCGCCCCCCCCCTCGGCCTCCTACGGGGCTGCCTTTGCCGAGCACGCTCTTCCTCCTCTTTGGCGGTCATGACCGTGGTGCAGAAATGCACCACGGCCCGCCATGCGTCGGGATTCTCCTACATCCGGCGCACAAGCGCCGGAAAGGAGAGATCTCCGCCCGCCGCCGATAATGTTAGGACGGCCCGTGCCCGGTCCCAAACGAGACAATCCGCCAGCGTATGCTGGGCGGAATTTACCGCGGCGCCACAGTGGGCACACGCCGGCAAAACTACCTTGCCGATACGGCAAAGATAGTCTCCAAAACACCCGTGCCCGGAGAGGACCTGGGTGAGGTGGTAGGAGACTTCACCGTGTCTCCGCCCCACCCATGACTCCAACACCGGGACGATGGCCTCTAGCACCTTAGTGCCGTAGCGAGAGGGGGCGACCACTCTCTCCTTCCACCTTCGCACCATGCGCTGGTGCGCGCGCCGACAGATGGTCATGGTTTGACGCGTCGTCATGGTCCGGAAGGAGCTCAACACTCCGGGCCTTATTTTCGCGGATGTTCTCAAACAACTCGGCGTACTGTCGAGCCAACAGGTCGCCCAGAAAGACACGGGCCAACACCCGCGCCGCCCCCAGCGCGACAGTGCGGTAGGCCCGGGCCACTTGTTGAGCCACCACTCTTTGCACCCAATTAAACGGGGCCCCAAGACGGCCCCGACCGAGCGCCTCCCACCAGACCGGGGCGCCGTACATCAAAACAGAATGCACGATCCCCAGATACAAACGCCTCATGGCCTCCCTGGGGCCCCGAACATTCGGCAACAGTCGAGACAGTGCCGACGCCATCCGACCGGCCTTCTCGGCCGCAGACTCAAGATGGTCTCTCCAAGACCACTTTTGGTCTACAAGGAGGCCCAGGTAACGCACGGACGTGCGCAAAACAGTCTGGGCCTCCCCGACCCAGATCCGGACCGGGTCTCTGGGCCGTCCTTCTGGGTGAAACACCACCCCCTCCATCTTATTAGCGGCCAGGGCGAGGCCGAGTGTGGAGATATACTCCGACACATTGACCACCGCAAGGGTTGCACGAAGCCTTGCCTTTCGGACGTCGCAGCCCGCGACGTCGCCGCCAACACAAGTGTGTCGGCGTAGCATACGACGTCCACGCGGCGGCAGCCGGATCCGCAACACCGCATCGTAGGTGAGTTCCCACAGCAGGGGCCCCAGAACAAAGCCCTGTGGCACCCCGCAGGTGACAGCGTGGGACCTCAACTTTCCGTCTTGACAGGGGTAATAGACATACCTGTTCGCAAAGTAGTCGTCCAGGACGGCCCGCAGGTAAGTAGGAAGACCCCAGTCCCGCAAAGCCGCCCGGACACCACCCCAAGACATGGTGTTAAACGCGTTGCGGATGTCCAGGCTAACCGCAACGCATGTCCTCCCTCGCGCCAGGTGGACCCCGACAATCTCCCGGACACGGAGCACCGCGTCACAAGTAGAGAGCGCCGGTCGGAACCCAAACTGTTGATCCGACAGTCTCCCATTGCTTCGCACGACCCCCTCAATGAGGATCGCCAGGATCCGCTCAAAGAGCTTGCTCATCTCGTCCAGAAGGCACAACGGCCTATAGGATGAGGGGGCGGGATGCCTTGGAAACCAGCACCAACCTGGCCCCCTTCCACGCCCGCAGGATGCATCCCTCCCGGAGGCATCGCGTATAACAACGCAGCAGCATCTCCGGGGCCAGGGACGCCACCCGCCCCAGAGCCTCGCACGTCACACCGTCCATTTCCGGGGCAGTACACCGCTCCCGTAGGTCCGGACGAGCTCCCATACGGAGGGAAAACAAAGTCCGGACCAACTCCCGGACCGTATCCACCGACTGCATCTCAGTCACTCCCGGACCGGATGGTCTCAGGCGCGCCAGTACCACCCGGTATGCCAGGCCCCACGGATTCTTATCTAAGGTATCCGTGAGGTCCTTCCACGCCGCCCTTTTAGCCGTCATGATGGTACGACGGAGGGCGCGCTGTGCCTCGCGCAGGAGGACGCGCGAGGCCTCCATCGCATTCGGGTCATACCGACGACGCCTTCGTGCCCGGGAGTATCGCCGGCGCAGATACGCACCGTGCCCTGAGATCCGCGATCTCCGCCGACCACCAATACATGGCTCCGCAAGGCCCCGACTGACCCGCACGGGCTATCGACGCATTACAAGCGTCTGCACACACGCGAGCCAGCCACACAACCTCCTCCGCCAAGGACCCATCCCGGTCCCCAGCGACGACCCACGCTGATCTCCGGACCACCGCCACAAACATGTCCAGATCCCATGAGTCCCGCTTCCAGCAAGAGAAGATGAACCTCCTTGCGCAAAAACTTCCCTCCTCATCGACCATGAACATGCCGATGTATCGATGATCCGACAGGGTCTCTACTCCTCGGAGAACCCTCCAACACCGAATCAGCGGGGTCACAGCTGCCGACGCCCAAGATAGGTCCACAACGGAGGACCCCTGGGGCCGGACGCACGTTGCCACCGTCCCCTGATTGAACAGGGACAATCCAGCTCTATCCGCCCACCCCTCAACCTTTCACGCACATTCGTGGAGGCAGAGCCCTACCGTGTGGACCAAGCGTTAAAGTCGCCCAACACCAGGTGGGACTCCCCACTCACTCTCTCTATGCTCTCGGAAAGAGCGTCGAGGGAATCGCGGAACTCCGCTCTGCTCGCGCTAGGAAGGAAGTAGCAACTAAACACTGCCACCTTTTCCCAGCGCATTGCCATAAAGCCATGGCTTTGTGCCACCACCTCGCACGTGGAGCGGGGCGACCAAATGACCACTGCCACCTCGTCAAGATCCACCACTTGGCCCGGATCATCCTCAATGTAATATGGCTCCGCGACTGTCGCAAGCGCCACCTGGCGTTCGCACAAAACATGCCTCAGCATGTCCTGTGCCGGACCGCAGTGATTTGCGTTAGCCTGAATGATATCAGGCATTATCACCGCAGTCCACTTCCATCTTGGCTGCCGAGGCAGCTATCTCGGTCCTCCGCTCCGGGGGGTTTCTCCTTCCGTTCTTGCTCTTCAGACGTGAAAGGCAAGATGGCCCTCCCATTCAGTGTCCGGTGGACAGGCCTCTGTCGCACAGCACGCATTGCATGGGAGCCAAGCAGGTGCGCGCTGTGTAATCCGCATCCTTACCGCACCGGAAACAGGTGCGGGTGCGGTCAACCTTGTTCCAACACGCCTGCCAAACGTGGCCGAACTCCAGGCATCTATAGCACTGGAGCCGGCGCGTTTTAAGTAGGACCCGAGCGCTGGACCAGCCAACCCGGAGTTGTCCCACAAGGTCTAACCTCGTCGCCACCCCCTCTGAGCAGCGCATCCAGGCCGAGCCCATACGGTCGCGGCTTTCAACGATGAGGCCCATTGTGACGTCGCCCTCTTGGCAGGGGCCGAACTCCCCCGCCGTCACCGCAGCTACGTCCTCTGAGCTGACGGAAGCATCAAGCTCCGTCAGCCGCACCTCGCCTCTGTACATGGGGCGGAACACCATCGCCTTGCCCGTGAGGCGCACGCCTTCTCATTGCCCCCTTCCCTTGGTATCTTCAGGAGGAGGTCTCCCCTCATGTCTTTGCGGACGCGGATGTCCTCTATACCCAAGTCTGTAAGGGACACCTGCTCCCGCGATAGCCGTATAACAGCAATGTATGATTCCCGGCTGTTGTCGTTGCCGGGAAGACACTTTACGGCGACTGCTGCCGTCCTGGGTGGCCTCCTTCTCGGGGGCTTCACCCTCGTCAGCTGCCCTTGCCGCTGTTGCTGCAGCGGTGTTTGCCGCTGCGACAGTTGCCGTCGCTGCTGCTGGGGCAGCCTCAGCGCCATCCGGGCAGGGGACCCTTTCCCTTTGGCAACTCCAGCGGCGACACCGGAAGCGCCGACAAGCACCGCTTCCTCCGCCGAGGTCTTTTTCCCGCGCCTACCACGGCGCACTACCTCCACTCTTTGGAAAGGTGGGAACTTACCCTTGCCCACCAAACCAGCAGGCCTTACGGAGCTACTCTTCCGGGAGGCCGGAGGTGGATCTTCTTCTCCAGCCCGGAGGGGTTGAGCCCGCTTGACCAGAGGCCCCCCCTTCATCATAGCCGCCATCTGCTGCTGCAGTGAAGCTACACACAGTGATAGCTCTTGCAGCTGGCGGCTGAGACCCTCCCTGGGCTGATCTTCATCCCAAGCTAGCTTTGCCGGGACGCCTGTCTCGGGCAGGCCCGGGGCCTCCCTCTTTTTCCTCTCCCGATGTTTGTGAGGGGGAGGAACAATCCCCGGCAGAAGGGATTTACTCCCCGCCGGGATCACCTCGACCGACAAGACTGTCGGCCCTTTCTTCTCTATTTCCTCTGTCTCTCTGGCCGCTCTTGGGCCAGGACGACGTCCGTCCGCATGGCGACAGTCACCGTTTCACAGGGGACCACCGCCGGGCCTGGTCCAGTTCCCAGTCTCATCAGGCTAATGTGGAGGTTGGCGTTCTCCACCTTCAGCTCCTCGACCTCCGTCCGCAGAACCTCAAACTGCTGCACCAACTCTTGGCGCTCTGCAGCGGCGACGGCATTCTCCCGAAGGAGATCATCGCGCTCCCTCTCGGCGACCTGTGCGTTCAAACGGAGGGTAGTTTTATCCCCCCACTCCATTACACAGTCCACCAGGGCCTCACGCTGGGCCCGCAACTCCGCAATGCATGTCTTTATGCTGTGCTTCACCGTCCCCTTGAGGTTCTTGCTTATACTTTGGAGTCGGTGAAGCTCAGCGAGACGTGCCTCCATTTTTGCCGCAATGTTTTAAGGCGGCATGTTGCGGTAGTCGTCCCCCGAAACGTTCATATCGGATCCCCAGGAGCCCTCCGACTCCTCCTCGGGATCCGCCTGTCGGCGCCTCTTCGTGGCCGCACGTACCGGCCTCTTCCTTCTCCTCCCCTTGGATGACAGTGGGGAGGAAGTCTTCTTGCCGGTTGTGACCAACAGCGAGCCAGCCTTGCTGGACTTTGGGCCAGAGCGGCTAACAATGTCGCTCCCTCCAGGCTGGCTCCCAGCGACCTTCTTTTTCCGGCGTCTGCTGGCCGACGCCCCTTCACTTTCCGGGAGATGGTACGTCCCGGTGACCGCGACGTCCGAAGAAACCTCACGCGAGGACCTCACCATCAGCAAGCTGCTGACGCTGACCACATTAATATCAATGGACGGTACGCCCCTCAATGAGCTTGCAGTAGCCAAAGAGACCGCCTCGTCTGCAGCGCACAAGACATCCGACCTTTCACTTGATACCGACCGAACGGGGGCAGGGCCTTGACCCCTGAATGGCCGGGACCTAGGTGTCCGTTCATCTGATTCAATGATCCTCGCTGTTCTTTGTCTATTTCTATATCTTCTTGGGTGGTTTGATTTCGGAGTTTTCTTTCTCCTAGGACAGTTCCCGGCCAGAAGTAACGAGCCCGTCCGAGTTTAAAATCAGGGGTGTCCTTCCCCTAGTCCAGTGGCCGACCCGCTAGCGCCTCTCGGAGCTGGACGCCCCGGATATTTAGTTAGGGTTTACTCTCCTAGTCCGATTGCGCCGTGGCTGACGGAGTCGGACGCTCCGGATTTGCAGTCAGTTTTCTTCCCTATCCCAGTTGCACCGGCAAGAAGTGCTAAGCGAGGCTGGGAGCCTCCGGTTTTTGTTCGAAGTTTTCCTTCTTTTATTTCCTCTCTTAGTACAGGAGCTCTGCGAGGGCCTTCCTGGCATGGGTGACCCTGCCAGGGAATCCAAAGATTCCCCGACAGTATAGCCCTTCGCTTCACCGCTCCTAAACCCGGGCACCACGACAAGGTAAAGAAAAATCGCCCGGAAACCTAACCTAACCTGACTTAACCTAATCCTAAAATGTTCTTTAAATATAGTATTGGTGTAATGTGAAAAATAGAATAACACGCTCTATGTAATTCGAAAATTTTTTCTTTGCACTTGTTTCTTTACGTAACTTATTTATCATTAATATAAAATACAACATTTTCCTGTCACTAGAAATGTCTTTGATGTCATTTTCATTTTCACTCTATTGCTTGATTCAGAATTATCGTTTTCAACGTTTTTATTTAAAAGCGTCACCAAAGATATTACAATGGAATTTATTAATTGGCGTCTCGTATATTTTTAAAACATATAAGCACGAAGTCAGTCTTCCAATATTTTCGGGAAAACCAATAAATTTCAAAGGAAACTAAATTTTAAAACATGAATATTTAAAGTCCCGAGTAGAAAATGATTAAGGTTTGCCTGCATTTTGCTCCGGGCGCAATCAGGTAATGTCATGGCTTGCCTTATTTTGGAAAACCTGATCCGGTGCTGATAGTGTCTACATCAAGGTTACCGTATTATTTGATACGTGTGGCCCTTCTGTCAGCGCCGCAATGAGGGCTGCTCTATTAGCGCTTCATTGAGGAAATCCTTATGCGGTCCTGATTGAGTTTTTTTCTAAAATTCTCTATTGAATTTGCGCATGTGCACATTTTATTGAAATAAAAATCATCGAGAGTTAGAAAACTTCATTGTGAAATTGCAATTTTCATACTGTTGTGTGAAGTGAAATAAAAAATAATGGATCGTGCGGAAAAAATTAGAAAATTAACACGAATACGTGTTCAAAAATTTCGTGCAATTTGGAAAAAAGGCACGTACACTACATTATTTGTAGTTTAAATAATGTAGGTAATTATTTGTAGGTTAAATTACTATTATATAGAAATGTATATGTGTATATATATATCCGGATATCTGAACATATATATATATATATATATATATATATATATATATTCAGATATCCGGATATTTCATATCCGTTTAGATCTGAATATATATATATATTCAGAAAATCCAGGTTTGAAAATCTAAATTCCCTAAAGATTATTTTCACGTCTAAGGTGACGCAAAAGTATTATTTAGGACCAAGTAGTGCGATGTTTAAATTTTGCATCAATATTATTTATAGTTAACATTTACATAGACGTACATACATATACTATACATAATACTTATGAGTATATACATTTATGAAACATTTGATTTTAGATAAGGATTATTCAATATTAAAACCATCGACATTTACCGCTAGTCAAAACTGTTCATCAATAGAAAATTTGGATGAAAGTGAAAAAACCTCTGATAAATCTGGAAGTGCAAGTCAAGAAAACTGTTAGGCTAATATTAATCCACAAACCTTCTTCTTCTCCTTACAGTCTTCTATCAGGGGTTATAAAAATAATAAGGCTCCTAAAGGATCCGCCGTACTAAAGCCCGGTCAGAAACCTGCTATCAGGGCCATTTGTAACACGACGTTACATTTGTGATCAGGGCGCTGTCAGGCTGCCTTAACAAGACCTTATCAGGCAACAGGACAAAACCTAACGCGCCCTTCTTAGGGCCGTGTTTGATTTTCTACTCGGGGTAGTTACAATTACAAACAATGATGCAACGACGATTGCTCGTAACGTAGTCTAAAAAAAAACATAAAACGCACAAGCGCACAGAAAATCATTTTGAATTACCAAAGCGCTTCATACGCATTAATAAAACGGAACAATTTTAAAGCGCTTCACAGCAGTAATGCACTTTATTGCGTTATTTATTGCGTTTCATGCATAACTCGGAACGCACTCTTAAAATGGTAGAAAATCACTCTCGCGCATAACAACAACAATGTCAATCACGCTCATGTTAACCGGTAGAAGCAGCGGTATTGCGGTGAGTTACTATCCACCTATCGATCTGAGCGAGAGTCTACAAACTCGGTCTTACAAACTTCGAGTCGTACAACACGATACCAAACGTTGATTCAACGAACAAGTTCTATTTCGACGATAACGATGAAACGATAACAATTCGTACAAAAGTTCGTACAAGTAGTGAGCCTTCGCTCGTTTTCTGAACACCGCTGTGCTTTGCAGACGTCGACAGTGAGATCCGGTCGAAGGCGAGACAACGACGACAAGCGGTACCAACAATGATGATGATAATGATGTTTACGATATGTTCGATGACGATGATACCGATATGGGTGACAAGAGCGCGTTAATAAATAATTTGCGCCAACGACAACACCATGCAAAACGAGATCAAGTGCGCTTATCGAGTCACCTTTTTCAAACCCAACAACATCGGCTCGCTGCTCGATTTCTCATCGTCGCGCATTCTGCAACCTAACCGGTGGTACGCGTTTGACGCACCGGTGAACATCATGAATGTGAATGTGATTCGCGTGGAATGCAACATTGCCGCGAGAGCGTACAGCAACAAGCACTCCGTGCACACAATACACGAATTCGCTCCGACCGTATCGCCGGGATATAAACTGACGGAGACGCCGTGTCAAATCATTCACCTACCGGTCATCGCGGGAAGCGTTACGGACATCACGGTGCGCATAGTGGGTCAGAACGCTCGATTGATTGATTTTTGCGGCAAAACGATAACGGTGCGCTTGCACGTACGGAAGATACGCGAGTAATCGGCGTCGACGCTGCGCAGCGAGGGAAAAAGAAAACTATGCTTGACCGCGTCGAGCAAACAAAAAACGCAACGAGATTGTTTTTCCGTTTTCGCGACTTTGTCGCGCGATCGTTTGGCGTTGACCGCGCGAAACGCGACGGTTTTGCGTTCGTTGGGTTACGCAGTAGCCAACGATGACAACAACAACAACGATGAACGACGTACTCAGCGTTAGTGGTCAGCCAGTTTTTGATGATCGTATCATCAAGATCAAGATTCACACATACAACCCGTATGCCAATACATCGTTTATTCAAAGCGACGAGATACGCATACCCATTCAACAACAGGATGTTTACACTCGATTGAACGACAGTAATTATACGTCGAAAGAAAGTTCAGTCTGTAAACCACCACCGGGGCTGCAGAAAGAAGCGGCGCGGTTTTCCGCGTTGACAAACAATAGTGTGGCGTTTATGTTTGATGAGATCAGATACAAGCTCAATGGTGTGGAAATCGACCGAAATCGCAACCCCGGTGTAACAAGCATGTAACGGAGCCGATTTCTTCGGCTTCGCTCGGCCTTCCGCCGGCCGGACAGCTTAGTCGGTGACAAGGTTCGGGGAAGGGGAAGGCGAGAAATTGCGACACTTAATCGGGTTTTTATACTGTAATGCAGGTGTGATTTATTCATCTAAATATATTTACAAAAAATTTTAATTTTGCGGTGTCGGTCTATGAGATTAATACGGTCTAATTTACGGCAGAATTCCTGTCGGAAATTTACGCGCTATTTTAACAGACGCGATTGGTTGATTTCGGTACGGCGGGCGCGGTAATTACTTAAGCCTAATTCGGGAAATATATTTACACGGGCCTTATATACAAAGTAGTCGTAAGAACGACTGTGTTCGATGTGACGGTTACAACGGCCGTTTGTGCGCCGGAGCGCCGGAGATCGAGAATCTCTCGACGGGAATCGGTATGGCGGCCGAGTCAGCATCTCGGATTGCCGGAAGTCAAGTCAGCACCTCGACGGGAACGGTCGGAAGTCGAGTCAGCACCTCGGGGGGAATACTCGAGAATGGCGGCCGAGTCAACACCTCGGATTGCCGGAAATCGGTCTCCCGAATCAACACCTCGGGGGGAATACTCGGGAATGGCGGCCGAGTCAGCACCACGGATTGCCGGAAGTCGGTCTCCCAAGTCAACACCTCGGGGGGGAATAATCGGAAATGGCGGCCAAGTCAGCACCTAAAATTGCCGGAAGTCGATATCCCGAGTCAACACCTCAGGGGAAATAATCGGAAGCGGTATCTCCGAGTCAACTCCTCGGAGCGGTAACGGAATAGGAATGGCTTTTGAGTCAGCTCCTCGAGCGCCGGGAAAAGAATAGGTCCTTACTGCTCGGATCGGCCGGCTTTTATACCCCGAAGCGGCCTACGGTCCGTCCGGGGTCGGCGTGTGGAACGCGGTCGTTTGCGCGCCGCGGCATGCACCTGTCGGCTGATAAGCGCGTGTTTGCTCCGTGTCGCTATAGGCGCGTCGTCGGTACTATAGTACGCGGGGTGTTGTTTAGGGTGATCGCAGAAACTATCGTGCGTAACATAATAGATAGATAGCGGTATTTAATATATATATTGTGACGTTTTTCTCGGTTGTTACAAAATTCCCGCGTCGTCCCGCCCGAAACGGAAGTAAGAGATCGGGACACGGACGGAAGTCCGCGAGATAGTAAACGTCTGGACCGGCAGGAGAGAAAAGAGTGGTCACACGAGCGTACCGCTGAGCCGAGCCGACGGATCCTTAGGTGGAGTTTTGGGCGCCAGACGCGTTACCGCGTCAAAATTTGCGTCGCGCGACACAACGGGCCGACTAGCTCTATGCAAATGGAGAGGGGCGGGGTCTATTGTTGTTAAATGACAGGCTGTCCCTCCTAGGATGAAAAGGAAGGGCGCGAAAGAGATAGAGGAGCGTAAGCAGGCGCTAGTAAGTTCCAGTAACAATTTTATTGACAAAGTATAAGAGATGAATAGAGAAAAAGAAAACAGATATAAACGAGTTGTGAATAAAAAGAAAAAAGCATATAAAACTGAATAAGAGCTTAGGCGAAAGCGCGGAAAAGCACTACAACAGAAATTACGCCGCAATTAACATGAACAGCACGCAAACACGCAAAATACCAAAATACGCAACTACGCCGCGTAACCGAAGCGAGATAATAAACAAGGTGGAACGGTTAGTGAGTCGACAGTGGTAGAACGGCGTTCCTTAGCCCGGATCGTCAGGGATGGCTTTTTACAAGGCGGGCGGCGAAATAGCGCGAAAGCACGGACCATCCACGGCGACAAAGCTTTC
>NW_018021184.1:54413-65491 GCF_002006095.1 Pseudomyrmex gracilis
GTAATTTTTAAGTAATATATAAGTTTGTAACGATGTGAATCGTTACGGCCGGGACCGACCACCCGTCCCGGCCTAAAACACGGCGCTTAGCGCCAAATAATCAATCTAAAATCAGCGTATATTAAAGATACACTGACGGCTTGCGCACCGCGCGTTTCCCCGCGCCACAAAGCGGCCTGCGCGCCGCCCGTACCGCGCGTTTCCCCGCGCCACGAAACGGCCTGCGCGCCGTTTCCGCACTGCGCGCTACCCCGCGCCTACAAGTACCAACTGGTACCGCGCCCGCACCGCGCGCCTCGCCGCGCCACGAAACTGACAGCGACAAACAACTATCTGTTTTCCGCGCATCTTTGTCAATCCCCGCTCCGGGGAAAATTCGGGTATAAAAGCCGGCCCGAAAACCGAAGAAATCAGCTCCGCTCCGGTCTCCGGACCAGCCGGGTAAACCGGCACCCGCTCCGCTCCGGGGGAATCTTGGATTCTCCGCCGGGTAAACCGGCATCCGTTCCGCTCCAGGGGGAATCGTGTATTCTCCGCCGGGTAAACCGGCATCCGTTCCGCTCCAGGGGGAATCTTGGATTCTCCGCCGGGTAAACCGGCATCCGCTCCGCTCCAGGGGGAATCTTGTATTCTCCGCCGGGTAAACCGGCATCCGCTCCGCTCCAGGGGGAATCTTGTATTCTCCGCCGGGCAAACCGGCATCCGCTCCGCTCCAGGGGGAATCTTGTATTCTCCGCCGGGTAAACCGGCCTCCGTTCCGCTCCAGGGGGAATCTTGTATTCTCCGCCGGGTAAACCGGCATCCGCTCCGCTCCAGGGGGAATCTTGTATTCTTCGCCGGGTAATCCGGCATCCGCTCCGCTCCGGGGGAATCTAGCATTCTCCACCAGATAGACTGGCATCCGCTGCGCTTCGGGGGAATCTCCCGATTCTCCGCCCGGTACACCGGCATCCGCTCCGCTCCGGGAGAATCTTCCGATTCTTCGTCGGACCGACCGAATAAGACCGTGACTTTCTCGCCTACCGTTCCGAGAAGCACCGCACCGTTAAGTCTTCGATCTACGGTAACATCTACATTGCATTTTGTTATTTTTTTGTATATATTCCTCTCCGGAGGACCGAACGAACCGACCGAACACGTGACTGTCTCACGCATGATTCCGAAAAGCACCGTGTCGTAGATTCTTCCGTTTATTTAACTATTTTCTTTTTGTTTGTATATATATATATATTATTTGCTTAATTCTTTTTTTTAATTGAATAAACCTTATTCAATTTTGTTACTTGAAACTACCGAGTCCACTCATTTTCTTACCTGTTCCCGGAATCCGACGAGCTACTCCGCACAATTAAAACATATAAAACAACGGAATATTTTCTCCCGAAAAGTAGAACCGTTACATATATATATATAACGATACAAAGCATAATGATAATACAAAAAATAAACATGGTAATAATAATAGAAATAATGATAATCTGAATAACATAGAAATCTGAATATATATACACGTGGCGGGGCTCGCCTCGTCACAAGCACGTTAAAGACCTACGTGTCTCTGACCACTGAAATAGGAAACGTTCTGTGACACTCCGGTTGGAACTTGTCCACCAATAAAGGTGTTGGTGAATTCAATTTTTGCGTATCTCTCCGCACATTGCTGGGATTCTGTGAGGACTACAAACGCGTGGTAATCATCGCGCTACACGAACTCATTCTGATACAATCGCGCAACGACAACAATAGCATTTTTGCTTTGGCTAACAGCGGGTAAACGGTGGAATTGCTCAAGGTGCAGTGGCGAATGCCACACGTTGTGTTAAATGATGTGAACAAATTAAAGCAGTTGCGCACTCTAGAGAGCGGTCGACATTTATCCATGAAAGTTTGCTCGGGGATCTGTACGAGTACCCGCTACTACAGAGCACGACGTTTCATTCGTGGGCTGTAAAAGCGGGTACGCAGTTGGAAAAGCCACGTTACATTACTTTTGCGTTTCAGACCGATCGAAAGAACGTTGTCAGCTGAGATTGCTCGCGGTTCGATCATTGCAACTTGTCCAATGTAAAGTTGTTTCTGAATTCGGAATTCTATCCTTACGATGACTTGAATCTGAATTTTAGTAAAGAACAATATGCCGCGTTTTGTACAATATGTACAGACGGCGTCATTAATTCGAAGAATAGACACGGGGATTGGAGAGCAAGCGGGGCGGTAGCGCCAACGGGCGCCAAGTGTCCACGTAGTTGTGGACACCCGATTGCTACTAGTTAGTACGGCGCCCGTTGGCGCTACGAGCAACCGCCCCGCTTGCCCTCCGATCCCCGCGCCTATTCTTCGAATTAATGACGCCGTCTGTACGTCACATTCAGAAGAGCTACTACGGACTGTCACGTCCCGACATTTTTCCCTTCCTCTCGTCCGCACTGACGTTAAACTACAAAAAAACATTTTAGTTGTAATTCAATATAATTTCGTTTTATAATTATTAAAGTTGCATGTATTATTGGTATTAAGTAACCTTGCGCTAATTACATTTTTATAATTATTTTTAACACGTAGAATAGCTCTGAATAACGTAGAAGTAATAATAAACCGTTTTACGCCACAATGAAATCTGATTGGTCGTCTTCCTTGTTACAAATAATCCGATTGGTCAAATCCAAATATCCGTTATTTCGAATCGTAACGCACGTAACAATTGTGTACAGTAAGTTCCGGTAGACAATTCGCTTATTAAACCATTGTTTCGGGCAAAAGTAATTTCATTGGTCAGCCAGCCTAGTAAAAAACATTCTGATTGATCAAAAATGTTATTGCTTGTTCTACTTCTCTCAACCTCTGTGAGTAACGTCCAATTGTTTTTTCTTGAAACATTGTTTGGGAAATCAGTCTAAAAGCCACAAAACAATCTGATTGGCTGAGAAATTCCGTTCTCTTGTTGAACAAGTAACAACTTCTGGTAACCATAAAATATAGACTCAGAATAGAACCGCAAACAAGGGAAAAGGCTTTAGGCCATGAGATAAACGTTCGGTAGCATAAGGCTTATATTACATTCGTCGGACGACAACGATTTAAAGTACATTAATTGGTCATCAAAAAAAGTTTTATAAAGAACTCTATTTAATAGCTAATCAATCTATTTACAATCTTTGTCGTACGACAAATGGAATACTAGCCTAACTCATGTCGATAACAGTTACCGTTAACCCATTTGCATCACAAAGAAAAGTCAAAAATTCGTTCTTTCACCAGAGGTGGCTCGCGAGCCAATTTGATGACCCCCACTCTACCGTTTGACAAGCGGCGGTTGTCATGGTTACGGCATGAGCGCCAAGACGGTCAGCTCACGTCAAGCGCCAAAACAACACAGATAGCGGATAAGACAAAGGGGGAGAGAGAGAGAGAGCTGTTTAAAAGCGTAGAAGGGAAATAAAATGCGTGAGGGGCCCCACCGCTGAACAGGCCTGATATAAATAATATGCGCTTTGGTGATAAATGCCTAAGTAAAATGCGCGCATATATGCGCTCTGGTGATAGTGGCCAAGCAAAATGCGCACATATATGCGCTTATGATGCAAATGGGTTAATAACTTGTCAGTCATAGTCGGTACTATTACCAGTACCATTGTTTTACCATATCTAAACATTTCCTGAGCAATTTTCCTCTACCTTGTCGTGGTGCCCGAGCTTAGGAGCGGTAAAGCGAGGAGCTATACTGGCGGGGAATCCTTTGATTCCCTGGCAGGGTCACCCATGCCAGGAAGGCCTTTGTCGAGCTCCTGTACTAAGAGAGGAAATAGAGCAAGGAAAACCTCGAACAAAAACCGGGGGTTTTCAGCCTCGCTTAGCATCTTCTGCCGGTGCAACTGAGATAGGAAAGAAAACCTTGACTTTAAATCCGGAGACGTCTGACTCCGTCAGCCACGGTGCGTTCGGACTAGGGGAGTAAACCCTGACTACAAATCCGGGGCGTCCAGCTCCGAGAGTCGCTTTCGGGTCGGACACTGGACTAAGGGAAGGAAAACCCTGACTACAAACCCTGGCAGAACGGGCTTGTAACCCTTTGACAGGAACTGTCTTAGGAGAAGGAAAACTCCGAAATTAAACCACTCCCCAGATACAACCATGAGTAGTTCTGAGGACGAGTTTGACTTACTGGCCCAAAGTGATCGGACACTCAGGGCTCGGCGGGGGGTGTTGCCGTCCCAGGCACCCCCTCGTTATCATTGCGACATGGGCTACCTTCCGCCTGCACCGCAGGGGCGGGGGACGAACCTGCTACTGCAAAAAAGCGCCAGGATGTCCTTGCAATGGGCGCAAGAAGAATGTTTGGAGCGCAAGTCTTCCTTCCGAGGAGAAGCGCAGGTAGCGCGGCCTCGAGGGAAGACAAAGAGAAGGCCCCGACAAGGGAGAGTTCCAGCTCCCCAAAATACACTGGCGTTATCGGATCCTCTCTACCATCTGGGGATTCCAATATTATAATGGAGGAGGTGGAGAAAGACGACGCCTTTGCTCCAACCCCCGGCACCGGTACTGGTGTGAGGAAGAGGGGGAGACCGCCGACTACCGGCGATTACGTAGAGCTCGCCGCGGTTAAGGAGCGCCTCCTTGCCGCAAAGAGAGCGGAAGCCGTGCAAGAGCTGGAGGATCTGTACTGGAAAAGCACNAAAAAACTCAGATCCTCCAGCCCACCGAGTTTGGCCTCCTCCGCGGCCAAACTGTTTGAGAAAACTCAAACGTCCGTGGAGGCGGTGTTGAAGGTGGCCACCACNTCCTTGAATTTTCAAGAGAGATATGTCAAGATCTTGAAGAACGCGGCGGCTACAATGAAGGGGGTTGCNGAGGCCGTGTTCGACCTCCCCCTTCGTGCGCGAGCGATAAGGCCGGAGCAGGCTGAGGAGGAGAGGCCTGGACAGTCGGTGGCAACGAAACCGGAGCAGGCAGGGGCTGTCGCGCTCTTGGAGGAGCGCGTCAAGACCCTCGAAGAGAAGTTCCGGCTGAGCAAGAAAGAGACGAGAATCACGGCTTCCCGGTATAACAAGGTGCGTGAGATGCTTGACGCGGCCTACGACAAGGGCTTCTCCCTTGTAGGCGCGTCGAGGAAGGAAACAGCGCACTGCGGGACGCAGGCTGGTAAACCCGCATTNGTCCCGCAGCCACCAGCCATGGCGCTGTCCATGATCAACGATGGACCCGCCACGGCGCCGACGCTGGGCTCCTGAGGGGTTCAAACCGAGAAGGGGACTTTAGAAGGGAAGGGCCCCAAGGGGCGGATGTCCGCGCAACGGACCTCTCGGAGGGACAATGCGTCCGCCTTGTGGCAAACCGGATCGAAGAAGAAATGGAANGGCGTGTCGTCTCCCTAATCAGAAAGGAGCTCGCCTCCCCTGGCGCGCCTGCTGCCGGACCGACCCCGACCNCCTAGGCAACGGTGGTGGGACGCAGGGCGCGACGGAGGGGAAAACAACCCCCCTCCTCCCGACACGGGACGTCCACTTCCCTCCGCCCAAACGGGCAAGAGCCAGCGCTCTAGGAGGGAAGANAAGGCCAAACTCGGCAAGCTCTCAAGTGGGGCTGCCGTCCTCCTGACCGTAGGGGAAGGCGGCAGTTACGCCGAGGCTCTAAGAAAAGCAGCGGCCGCCGTAGATTTAAAGGAAGTCGGNATTTCCGGCCTCCGGATAAAAAGAGCGGTTATTGGAGGCATGCTCNTTCAGGTACCCGGGCCTGGAGGAGCGGAGAAGGCGAACGCCTTAGTANAAAAGGCGTCAAANGCGTTGGAGGGAGTCGATGGTGGGAGGAAAGCGGATAGAGGTGGGGTGGTTCAGCCTTCCTGTGGAAGNGCTGGTGGCGCGGTGTATGCAGTGCTACCAATGCCTCAAGTACGGGCACGCGGCGCGTACCTGCACCGGGGCCGACCGGAGCAGGGCGTACTACAGATGCGGGCCGGAGGNCCACCTCGCCATCACGTGCCGTGCCGCTCCNAAATGCACTCTATGTGCCAGCANGGGGCAGCCCTCAAACCACCGGATGGGTGGCGCNAAGTGCGCCCCTATTCCAAANAGGTCCACAGCCGCCGGGNGGGGCGACGGAACCACGACTTTCTCGCCAANATCTGGCGGCGACAAAAAAGGAGGGGTGGGGGCTTCAGCTCNACCTTCCCCAGTCAAGAAAGCGAGGAGAAAGCAGAGGGCCCGGGTAATCGGGTCCGAAGGGGACTCCTTCCCCTGGAGGGANAACGGGGAGTGAATGTACCTCCTCTCCNCGGTAGCAAGTGTGGCTCGGCTGTGGCCGGAAAAAGGCGACAGATGGGAGGGCCTATCCACTTTCTTGGATCGGGCGAGGACCGCGGACCCTGCCGCGGAAGAAGAGGAAGACGACGAGGGGGGGTCTTTGCAGCCTTATCCCCTCCCGCAGAGAAATCTCCCNGTTCTCGGAGGAAGCCGGAGGCCGAAGAGGAGGAAAAAGAGGAGGAGAAGGAGAAGAGGGACGGTATCGCGTCTCCTCCCCCTCCCCCTAAGAGGAGTGCGGTCGGGGTCAGGAGCCGCAAAGTTGCCGGGTCCCGACCCGCAAAGNGTGTGGCGCCAAAGACGCCTGGTTCCTGGGGTACCTCCACCAGGGACCATTCTCCTAAGTAGCAGAAGGGGGCCAACCGTTCGACCTCCCACTCAACCGGTAAAAGAAGGAAGCCGGGACCCAAGTTTTCTAAGTCGGGCCAGTGAGCCCGGCTTGGAGGCAGTCTATGGCTCGGGGTGGTGGGGTCATGACTCGGGCATGACCACTGGGCNCGGCCCCAATTCTGAGGTCGCTTGGTCGGGGGACAGGGACGCAAAATTCTCGTACTAACCCCTCTTGACTTNGGTCACAAAGGGCGGGGACTAAACGTGCCAAGTTGGAGAACTTGACACGCCATTGCACAGTCCTCAGGGAGGGGCGGCTTGAAAAGGGCTATGGCCCTCTCTTCCTGCCGCGACCCCAAGGGCAACGGTGATAGAGAGCGTTGCCCCTTGGGGGGTCGTCTAGGACTATAGAAAGGCTTGGAGAAGTTATAGCCTCAACTGTGTCACGAGTCCCCCTGCCAAGTCAGATGGAGGCCATTGAGAGATTTTAGTGGGTGAGTGTCCCACANTCCCCACCTCAAATCCTCAAGGAGGTAGGGGTGCATAACGCATTTCCCCTCATATAAAAAAAATCTACCATTTACCAATGTCGGTAAGTTACCGACTGCTAAAAATCAATGTTCCTCNGCAAGTTACCGAAAAGCACGAGTTACCGCTACGTTAGTAATATTAGCATGTGACCGGAGGTTAGGTGATATTTGGTCAAGTACTCACGCTTTCTTCTGCCTACCACGGTCGCCAGTCACTTTCACCTCCTAGTGACAAGGTTGTTTCTACTTATATTCTGCTTTCGTTTGTTCCAGGCGCTGTACAAACGGACACCAGGCCTTTTCTTTTCGCAGGATCAAGATTTCACCGGGGTAAGTACAAGCACTTTTTACACAATTTATATATATATTAATATAAATATATTTTCTCTTTGTCTTTGTTACACTTAAAATAATAACTTTTACGTACACAAAACTTCGACTTAGCGCTTAACAACCTCTTTACGCATTATTCGTTTACAGCACGTCTGTTATGAATAGCGGTTGCGATACGACTGTCTTCGTCCGAGAACATGGCGTCGCTTTCCTTCTCGCTTCCACGCGGCGGCTAGCGGCGCGCATGCGCAATGACACCTCAGGTCTTTTCAACTCGCAGGATAAGGTAAGTATTACACGCGTGTGTGATGTGTGAATGTGTGGCACAAAAGTGGTGTGTGTGTTTCCCCCTAATCGAGTGTTTGTGTGCGTATGTGTGTTGTGTTATTTGTTTTGATTAATGGATGTACTTTGGTATACATGTTGTCTATTTCGAGTGTTTACTTTTGGTGTCTGTTTGGTCTCTTATCCGTCTGTGTTAGTGTGGGTGTGATATGAGTGTTAGTGTGCGCATAAGGACGGATGTTTGCACGGATGTTGTGTGAGTGATGTGTGCATGCGTTTGCTGTATGTGTGAGTGCTTATCCGAGTGACATTGTTTATATGTGGTGTATAATTTATGTCGCGATTAAGGGCTGTAACTTGGTGTCTGTGTAGTATGTGTGAAATGTGTTTGAGTGATGTATGAACAAACCCTTATTCAGTGGTTTGATTTTACGGCTAGTATGAATGTTTGAGATAAGTGTTGTGAGTGCGTGTGTATGCTGTGTGTGTGACTGCCAGGTGATTGATACGTGTTTGCACGCTTATCCCTACGACTACGTCTTTTCCTAACACAAAACAAAAACTTCTGATTAGTGCTTAATATTAAACGTACGACACGTGTACGTGTCGGACACTCGAGTGGCCCTTTTTCTTTTTCTTATTTTTTAACTTAACAAAAATAAATAAAACGTCGATACATACATACACGCAAGTATACATATGACAAACCCAGTGTCAAACGTGACACCGACGGAACTAAGTACTGGGCTCGGACCACTTGCAAAACTAATAAAACAAAACAATAATAACACTAGTAACAATTACATACATATATAAAAAGAAAACTTCTGTTAACAACAGCAGCAAAATCGAGTGTTTGAAGACCTAACATCTTCTTCTTTTTTCACTCTTCCGTTTGGTTTCCTTCGTCTTCTGTCTCCGGTGATAGAAAATCTTCCGAGTCCACGCTCTTTTCCCTATCTTCCGTTTTCTTTGCTGCTTCGCTGTCTATTTCCACTTCTACTGCAACCTCCGGAACCAATACTGGCATCCCCTCGAGGTCAGGTGACAAGCATCAATAGAGAAGGGTCGATAAAGGATGTTTTCGGCTAATTTTATTTTTTGGTAAAAAACATTAAAATATATTTTCTACAATCAACTAACAATAATAAGTCAATTACACCTTAAACGGACCACTCTCATTTCTCTAGTTCCCGAATGGGAGTCTTTTGCCCACGTTGCGATTGCCCACAGTCACTAGTGCCCACGTTGCTTTTGCCCACGTAGCGATCTCCCACGGTGCGATTGCCCACGTTGCAATTGGACACGCGTTGCTTTTGCTCACGTTGATATTGCCCACGTTGCGATTGCGCACGCGGTGATTGCGCACGCAGAAGCCCGATTTTTTCACACTGTGTAGTAAACGTGTAGGCACGGGGAGGCGTGCCCCCGACTCTGACCCTCTTCCTCGCCCCCCTCCCTACGTTGGTAAAATTACATATATTTTGCAGATTATTGGTGAAGATTATTTGCAATTCGAATNTCTGGTTTAAATATATACCAATCTAACGTGGGCACGAACAATGTGAGCAAAATCAACGCGTGGGCAATCGCAACGTGGCCAACATCAACGTGGCCAACAGTAACTCTTGGGCAATCGCAACGTGGGCAAAAGCAACGCGTGTCCAATCGCAACGTGGGCAACAGCAACTCGTGGGCAATTGCAACGTGGGTAATTGCAACGTGGGCAATCGCAATGTGGGCAATTACAACGTGGGAAAACGGGACGCTCTCCTAGTTCCCTCCCGCCACCCTCTCCAATACTGGAAATGTCATGACTTGCTTACAGCATTTTTGGGGAGATTCGGCGCAGTCAAACTTGTATTTGCTTACTAAAATACACTATCAACTTCCTACTACCATAACCTCAAAACTCCTTGACACCAAAAATTGATAACTTCAAAACCCCAAGATCTCAAAGCCACATAACCTAAAAATTCCAATAACTTTGACGTTAAGCTGGTAAGAAAATACAAGTAAGAAAGCTTGTTAAACAGTATAAAACCGAAGNAAGTTATCAATTCAATGAAGCAGACATCTCAAGCTCACCCACAAATTCCATATTCTCGCAAACAAGTAATCTAACAATTCAAATCAATACAATTTTTATATNNGAATAAAAAACCGAGTCATTTCTATCGTAATNTCTATAGAAAAACTGCCGTATTATGTTGNAACGGAGCCGCCGTGTTATGCGCGGCTCGCCCGGCCTTCCACCTGCCGGATAGCTCGGTCAGACCAGTATNTGGGTGAGGGGAAGGAAGAGATTGCGACACGTTTGGTTACTGCTGTAAAGCAATGATTCTATATTCTTGAACTAATTTTGACTATTTACAATGTCGAAACGACGCGAGGCTCGAAGCCCTTACAGACTGGCGGTTTGCGGCCTGTGACTGGCGCGCGCGAGCTATCGCGAGTCGGTCTCGGCCGACGCGGTGACGGAACGGAATCTTACGTACTAAGCAGAAAGGGCCGCGAATATATATACAACGAGAGGGTTTCCGGCTACGGGAACGCGATTACGCGTGTCGGCTTCGGTGGCGCGGTGCGCGGACGCGTAANGTCGCGGCACGACGTGGTGCACGCGGTCGGCGGGCCGGGTCTGCTACCAAGTAGCAAGAGATGTTTAGGTACGCCGTGAGAACGGCGGTTCCGGCAAGCCGTGAAAACGGCTTNTTGCTGGGCCGTGAGAACGGCCGAGGGGACGGTCAGTGTACCTGGGCCAATGCCCCGGATACGGTCGGTACGGAAACCTTCCGAGTCAACACCTCGGGAAGAAGGAACGGTGATTCCGAGTCAACACCTCGAAAATCGGAGCGGGTGTTTTCCGAGTCAACACCTCGGAAAGGTTGTCGGTTCCGAGTCAGCACCTCGGAGACCTAGGAATGCTTCCGAGTCAACACCTCGGAGCAGTGTTCCGATATTGGAGAGGCTGTACGCGCATGCGCGGCGTTTATAACGTCACAAAAGTATCTAAAACAAGTAATATGGGGTACTGTCACTGGAACCGATTATTTTATTTAAAATTTAAAAAAAAAAGTAAATATAAAGGTGACACACGTTTATAATACAAAATATATATTTACATGAAGTTAGTTATTACTAATATAATTGAATTTATTACTACTATCTTATTATATTACAAATATAAAATATACAATAATATACAGTGTATAAAAATAAAGAGAAAAGATATAGGTAAAATCACTTTACAAATAAACAAAATTGCGTTTAAAAAAGTTATTTATTAGGCAGAAATCTCATTGGA
>NW_018021185.1:0-4105 GCF_002006095.1 Pseudomyrmex gracilis
AGCTGATCAAGCAAGGATGAGCGGGTTGCGCGATCAACTCGTGCAACGTTGTTTAGGGTTAGACAAGGCGATGCTCTCAATTCGGTGATATAAGAAGTTATGTGACCGAGTTGAGAGCAGAAGTTCGAGAGTTACCGCCAAAGTCGTCGTACTAATTTTATAAGAAGCTGAACTGTAAACTTGTCGAAATAAAGATAGTTTCAATTATTAAGAAAAGGCGGAACCACTTCTCCCCGAGTTCAACTGGAAATCCTGTGAAAGAATCCAGTACCGTCGAAGCGGTACAACAAATTTATCATAATATAAAAGAAACTCTATTATACCTTCATCATTCTCTATTAAACCTTTACTTACAGTGCATTGTTTTTTGGATGGAGTTAATATTACCGCATTGGTGTTTTTAACTTGTATTGACTTTACTTTGCTGATACTTTTTGAAGATGTTTGAAAAAATAATGGATGTTGAGTCTTCAAATGTTTTAGCATATTTGTTGTATTTCCACATGCTTTGAATTTTTTTTACAATATATGCTATTAAGTAAAATCTTATCTTTTATTTTTTCAATATGACTCCATATTGCTGATTTATTTTTATATCTGGAAATAACATAACTACAATTTTTCTTAAGATCACATGCAAAAATTATATTTTTGTTGAATTCGAACATACGTTGACTTGTGAGAAGATGAGGGAAGCTGCGAAACATTTGCATCTGTATCTGCATCTGCATCTGATTTCAGAAATAATGTTGATTACAAATTGTCAATAATTTTGTTCTAAAGATTGTAAAATCTAAAGAACATTTGCTTAAATTGTATACAATAATTATTTAANATTTAACATATAAACGTACTTTTTTGTGCTTATATAATTTTAAACAACATATTTTAACACATTTTACAAATTAGCATGTCATGTGTATAATATATAGGTAGATAAATGATTTATTTAAAACATGGTAATCTTAATTTAGAATATTTGAAAATAATATATAAATTTTCTCAAATTTTCTTAAACTGATTATACGCGTCTAAAAACTTGATAACTTTGAAACATTAAAGACCCATGTTTACACATTAAATGTTAAGATAAACAGTGTTTACATACCATCATTAGGAATATCTATTTCTTCAATAAGATCAAAGTCTGAAGAATCTATACTTTCCATTTTTATATATATTCACACACACACACACTTTCACCAATTCTTTTCACAAGTACCGTTAGAAATAGCCAGAAGGAAGAAATAAACAGTGTTCCCAGACAAATTGTGCAAAAGAAGAAGAGAGAAAATTGCCTAGCAACCGAACCGATGCCAAACTCAAAAGCCAGACGCCACGCCATGGATGACGCAAGCGCGCTATTTGCGCCAACACGATGTGAGCGCCAACACGATCTATGACATAACAGCTGTGTTTCAGAATTGCTGCCAGCACGCTCCCAGTGCTAAAATTGTATAATATATGTGACGTAAACTATAAATCTTTAGCGCTGGCAGTGAATTTTGAAACACAGACAACGATTGGTTGATTCTCTTATGTCTAAGGCCTCTTCTACAATACAGTCGTAAGCCGTAAGTCGTAAGAAATTGACCAATTACAATCGATTATTCTTCTGTAATTGGTCTGTGATTGGTCAATTTCTTACGACTTACGGCTTACGACTGTATTGTAGAACAGGCCTAAGCGTTATGCATTATAAAAAAGTATGTGCTTCGGCCTTCGCTCTCTTGATTCTCGGTTAAAAAAAAATCGAGGTATCGAGAATCGACTTATAAAATAATCGACAAAATAATCGATTTGTCAAAAAAAGAATCGGTCAATTCTGAAAGAATCAAATAGTATCGCCCATCCCTAATTGACATGGTTTCTTTTAAATATCTATTGAAAAACATACTTTGTTGACATTCATAAATATATCTCTCTCGTTTGTTAATTTGAAAGCAAACCATGCATATTGTAACATATTTCGAAAACTCGGAGCGGATAATTGATGATGTATGATTGAATGAATTTTTACGCAATCTTCACGAGATATTATTCCGCGGTTTTGTTCTATTAAAGTCGAACAATTCTGCAAACGCTTTATAAAATTTTTGAGTTGTCTATAAAAATAAACGTCGCATGGTTGACATAAAGATGTGCACTTTGGAGGAACAACTTTAAGAGTGCATGTTCCTGCATTGTCATCATCAACAAAACTTTCGCCATACAATGCAGGATTAGTTTGACCGGGCCACGAATCTATTATTAAAAGAAATTTTTCTTGTTGATGACAATGCAGGAACATGCATTAATATAGTTGTTCCTCCAAAGTGCACATTTTTATGTCAACCATGTGACGTTTATTTTTATAGACAAATCAAAAATTTTATAAAACGTTTGCAGAATTGTTCAACTTTAATAGAACAAAACCGCAAAATAACATCTCGTAAAGATTGCATAAAAATTTATTCAATCATACATCATCAATTATCCGCCCCGGGTTTTCAAAATATGTTACAATATGCATGGTTTGCTTCCAAATTAACAAACGAGAGAGAAATATTTATGAATATCAACGAAGTATATTTTTTAATAGATATTTTGAAAAAACCATGTCAATGTAAAACTGCAGCGTTCATACGATGTGCACACTGTCGTGAAAATGTTTTCACTTGTTTTTATGACAAATATCATCCTGCATTATGTATTGTCCCATCTAGTTTAAATAGATAAGATACGTTGCATATATTTTTACATGTTACGTACAATTATTTATTCGCTTTTTAAAAACACAATTAGTAATAATTTATTTATTTTTACTGTATTTTTTATATCACGGATTTTTTATGCAAAAAAATACATTTTTATAACATGCAATAAATAAATAAAAAAACATATTATTTACATTTAGATTATAATATAAAATTAAAAAAAAAAAAAGTGTATATATCGAGACTCGAACCAGCAGCGTTGACACTACTAACCTAGTACGCTACCGCTACGCTACGCGCTCTTCGATTAAACGGCCTATTTCATATCCTCATAAAGTACCTCGAAATTTTCAAATTCAATTTTCTCGCAAATGCTTGAAAAGTGCATCTTATTACTCTACCCTGCAATACTCTACATAGTCATCTATCGATAAATCTATATCAATTCTATAAATTTCGTCCAAATCGATTGATACAACGTCGTAATCTCTCCTTGTAAGTCCGAATTTGCTCGTGCAAAAATATTCTAGGTTCGTACTGAGAGTGATCTTAGCAGACAGATTCTGAAACTGACTGACTGATTGACCAGTTGCTCCGGCCGTTTATATACTATTCAAGAAGTGCTGACTCTGCATTGTCCCACGGGTCCGTCGGTCACTGGCACTGGACTAACGTGAGCCGTCACCGGTTCGCGGTAACACTCGTGCCGTATCGTTGCTTCAGTCTGCTTGACCGTTCGAACCAGTGACCTTGGTTTTTACAAGCGTGCTTCGCTGTGGGAACGCTTTTATAAAATATTAATTAAGTTATGGACTGAATATTTACTAAATGTTTAAAGATTAGTGAAATAATATTAATGTTGTTCACAACTGAGCTGTAGTAGTGATTATAGAACATGTGTGTGGATGTAATAGTGATATGCGTAGTAGATGCTAGTATTAGCAATAATTACCAATAAGTGCGTTGTAAATGCTTTATTCTAGTAAGTTCTAATAATTAACTTAACAATAATATATCGTAGTACGTAACTCTACCAATGATGGTATGTTACTGACGGTAGACGTTATCTACAGTAGGTGTTACCGACAGTAAGTGTTATCGACAGTAGGTGTTACTGACAGTGGATGGTACCGACAGTAGATGTTATAAGTTGATAGTAACTTACCGGCTACGGTAACTTATTAGTTATGGTAAAGTTCTAGAATGGTAACTTATCAACTGCTTATTAACTCCTTATGATAAGTAAAGAAAAACGAGTATAATAAAAGCTTAGTAATTAATTACCCACGTCTACGGACGTGACACATGTATACACATTGGGTGATACTCTATTGACCACAGTACGATTCGACACCGCTCGATTCGACACAGATTTATTCGACACCAGATTATTCGACACCGTACGATTC
>NW_018021185.1:4365-14461 GCF_002006095.1 Pseudomyrmex gracilis
TCGAATAAATCTGTGTCCAATAATTTTGTGTCCAATAATTTGGTGTCGAATCGATCGGTGTCGAATCGTACTGTGGTCAAACGGAACACGCCCATACACATTTAATCAGTTGATTACTTTAAGGTAATTACAAGCGGAGCCGGAATAAATCAACAGATTACCTTTTATTGATATGGAATAAAACGCGGATTGTTTACCGGCAAGGTGGCTGTATAATGCCAATAGAAATTATTTACTGGAATAAGCTTTTTCCAACTTCTGATTTCTTTCTTAATTGTAAATTCTTCATTTGCGAGTATAACCGGATTTCCGATGTCCTTTGCACAGGGCGGTTGACTTACTGTATTTTCCACCCACGCTATTACGCGACGCCAACGTTGAACTCGCCACCCAAATCTAACAGCAAGTTTATTTTGCTTTGACATCTACAATTAAGAAGTAATTAATTTATTACACTACGCGGCGCGAAATTACCGATACGCACTGAACTGTATTATTTCTGGAAAAAAGCACAGTTTAATACCTTGAGTGGAATGCGCAGGTTAGCGCGTTTCTTTTCTCGGTCGCACACAAACAAAGCACTTGAGACGGTCGTCTGGACGGACGGCGCCACTTTGTCGGGAGACGCGGCGTCCTCCAAGATGGCGGTACCTACGTCAACGGGACGCGGCGACGCCGTGGACGAGAAAAAAAAAAGAAACGCTTCAAGATGTGCAGGTAAGCGCGTTCCTGGAGCACCGGGGTATTGAAGATGCGCTGTTCGAGCGCTTCCTCTCAGGAATTTAGGAACTTAAAATTATATTGAATGCAAAAATTACTTAGGTGCAACAAAATAAAGCAGATATAACTCGATTAAGATAATAATATAATATTTGGTATATTCTTAACATAGCAACTTGCATGTAATTATTACAATAATTATTAACGATTCGAGTGTGATTGAGATATTACTCGAACGTAGAACGAGTTGTGTCACTTTAATATGAAAATAATATTAAAACTATACTATAACTGGCTTAATAATATGAAAGTGACTTACAATATAGCTTCTTCTAAATTCTACGCAGTATGAATAAATGTTGAATGGACCCGCTCATTGGGATGAGATTTTAGGATGTAAACTTGGAGGTTGACCCGTTGATTGTCGGCATGTAGAATGACCGCTTGGTCGGAGGTAGAAAATGTCTGACTTGTTGCTTCGAGATCCGTGAAAGAACTGCGCTCGGCTTGGCTCCAGAGCGAAGAAGTCGGGCCAGCTTGCTAAGAGAGGCAGTGATGGGGAGCGGCCGGCGCAGTGTTGGTAAGAAGGACGCTTAGGCGCGGTTTGAGGATTAAGCCGTGTTCATGCAAGTACGGCAGAAAGGATCTAGGAGAAAGTTGTCCGGAAAAATAGATTTCTATTGTTCGGAGCAAATCCAACGGAAATTTTAGTGTTAAAGTGTGTTTTAGGCGTACAGACGGCGTCATAAATTCAAAGAATAGGCGCGGGGATCACATAAAAAGTCTAGTTGATCCAAATATCCATTAGTCCCAATATCGGGTGTCCACTTGTGGACTTATCGTGATTACGTTGGGGCGCTAGAAGATTGCGTCAGCGGGCGAGAAGAACGATACGAGTTCCCGTCGCGTCCCGTCGCTGGCCGACGCCGGGATAATTTTCTCATCTAGCCGCGCAAAATATCGCTCCTATTACCTACTATATAATTGCAATCTGCCGTCAACGGGCAACTAAAAGTTCGTGGCTAAAATCGCGCTACCTACGGCAAACAAACCGTCCACGAGTTTCGTCATTTTTGTCGTTGCGCCGTGTATGCGTGCCGCGATAGCCGCGTGCCGAAGACCGGCCCCAAGCATAGTGTACGACATCTGATATTGTAAACAAGCGGAAGGCCGCTACACTCACAAGCTGTCGCAACTAACTACATTCTTTGTTAACCTGTTTATCATTTAACTGAGCTGAGTTTCTTTCTCGTTCTAAGCCTAAAAGCCGCCTCCCGAACCCCCGCCTTTCCGTTTCAGATTTTGAGCTGCCGTGAAGCACACTTTTGGTGGAGAAATTGCCGTCACGTCTGGCTAAATTGGTGAATTCATTGTCTTGTGTTTGTGCGGCATGATTCTCACGCCTGGCGCCCAAGTTTTGTTCATAGACTCTTTCGAGTAAGCCAAGGACGTGCCGAAGGTGTGTGTGACGCTCTCGTACACCACCCAAAACGGGAGCAACAAAAATAAAAATACAGTTGCTCACAATATATATATATATATATATATATATATATATATATATATATATACACGGTGGACCACTTTAATCTCAACAGCCATATATCTCAATTTTTATACATGCTTTGGAAAACTGGTTCAGACAAAAGTTGCTTGGAATAATAGGGGCCAACTATCTGTGCAATCAGATTTGACCTTGACAATAAATGTCAAGGTCATTTCAAGGTCAAAACGTTTTTTTCTTATAAAAACCCATATTTTTAAAACCGGATTCGAAAAAAGCGGAACTTTTTACGTCCAGATACGTAACTAAGTTCAACATTAACGTGACTTTCATAGGTCAAATAAATCCCTAAAAACCAACCCTGCTAAACCACAAGTAGGCTAACCCAATAGTTAGGTTAATCTAAAGACAAGCAGGCAACCCTATAACCACCAGTAAGGTTCCGCAAAGGTAAAATTACAGCGATCACGTGGTTGTAGGATTGCCTGCTCGTCTTTTTTTTTTGTTATTGAGGGAAAATGCGTTACGTATACCTGGCTCTTCGGGGGAAGAAACCAGGTTATGTGGGACTCCTGTCAAAGAGACAGTATACCCACTAAAACCCCTCGGTGATCCTTGCGCACTAAGAGGGAGGGTGGCTGCCCTAAAGGCACTTACACCTCCCCTCACTTCTTTGTGCTGTAGCAGCGGAATTCCGCTGCTCCTTCCGCTGGATGTCGGAGGGGGGAAGAAGACCGGATCACCTTAGCCTCTCACCCCTACTACTGTGCGGGCGGCGTGCAATGGCCGAGAGTGGCCCCCGCCACTCCCTTCCTGTCGCCCGCATCCCGCCCTAGTGGTCCAATTCCCTGCTCCCCCTCCCAAGAGGAGGATAGAAGACAAAGAGAGGAACAAGCTCTCCTACTCTGGTGCCGGTGCACCCATTGATCGCCAGGTGGACAAGTCTACCAATGCAAACCAATAACACTATGGAGGGAGGCGCTGGCCCTGGCGCACCCTCTCTGCCTCCTCTTTCGCGGACATTACTTTTTCGCAAAATGCGAGAAAGGCCCGTTAACTCTCTTGATCCTCTATTATCCACATAACCACGGATGATAGGGACAAGTTTTGCCCAATCACCGAAGTGAGCAGGATCCGCTCGCACAACCACGCCGGACATTCGGCTAAGGTGTGATCGGCCGTGTCCGTCGTTACTCCCCTACAGTAATTGCATAGGGGGGAAGAAGCCCTACCTATGCAATGGAGAAAATGATTAAAAACCCCATAATCAGATATGATTTGGGTGGCTCTAAAAGAGAGAATAGCCCTCCTACATTCCAGCTATTGAGCTAAAACCGGCTCAAAGGCTGTGCGCTTCCGTTGACCGGAAAGAGCATCATTCCTAAGGCGCTCTTGCCATGCATCTATTGCGTTGCGTTTTGCCTGATCTCTAAAATCTAGCATCTCTCCTGCTAGATTTAGGCGTTCTTCTCTGCTGCCCCGGCGCGAGAACTCGAAAATTCAAGCCTGCTTTTCTGCCTGCAGCTCAATAGGCATTACCCGGACTAATACGCGGACTACCTCTCTAGACACGGTATGATAAGCGCAAACAATACGAGCGGCCACCAACCGTTGCATCTCTGCAAGCGAGCGCAAGGCTCCCCGCACCTGCACTTTTCAATGCCAAACCGGTGCCCCGTAGAGCATCACTGAGTGGACAACCATGGAGTACAGCCGCCGGACCCGCGTGCTTGGTCCACGCAGGTTTGGCATTAAACCCGCCAAGGCATTAGCCATGCGAGTGGCCTTTTCCGACGTCCGGCGGAAATGCTCACAAAACTTCCATTGATTGTCCACCCACAGGCCGAGATATCGCATGTAGGGCCGAGACAATACTACAGTGTGCTCCACCATTACCCGAACCGGGTTATTCCCTCGTTGGGCTCTAGGTCTAAAAGCCACCACCTCTGTTTTGGATAGAGCAAGTGACAGGCCCAGATGTTGCATGCGTCGAGCAATAACAGCGACAGCGATGGAGGCCAGATTCGCTGCCTCTACATCCGTACTCCCGCGCGCAAGGACGAGAGTGTCGTCCGCGTAACATACGAGGGAGCACCCGTCTGGGAGACCCCTCCGCAGCACGCTATCGTACCCAAGATCCCATAGGAGTGGCCCTAACACCGACCCCTGCGGGACCTTACACGACACCCGACGTGAGCGNAAGCGTCCATCCGCGCACGGGAACACTATCTTCCGATGACTCAAATATGCGTCCAACACCCCTTNCAGATAGACTGGGAAATCCCAGTCCAGCGCTGCCTGTCGTATGCTGTTCCACGACAAGGTGTTGAACGCATTCCGAACATCCAAACTCACCGTCACGCAGGTTGCCCTCTCTCGATTATAACGCTCCACAGTTTCCCGGAAGCGCAAGACTGCATCACACGTAAATAGGCCCGCACGAAAGCCATACTGGCTCGGCGTGAGGCCCCCACGCTGCGAGATATGTCCCTCAATACGGCCCACGAGTATTCGCTCCAATAATTTGCCCAGCTTGTCTAAGAAGCACAACGGCCTATACGACGTAGCCTGGGCCCCCGGCCTTGGGAATCAGAACGAGGCGCGCACATCTCCATATTAGGGGAAAGGCCCCCTTTTGTAGGCAGTTGTTATAGCAGCGCCTGATGTAAAGAGGGGCAACTGCTGCCACACGGACAAGGACCGGACACGTTATTCCGTCCATTCCTGGTGCCTTACGGCGACTGGCTATCCTCTTAAGGGCCGCTGTCATCTCGGCAGCGGTGATATTAAATTCCGGGTTCCATGGAATCTGGTCCCGAGGTTCGTTACCCGCGACCTCCCGCACCGGGAACAAGTCGCTCACAGCTTCCAGAACCTTTTCTACCTCTAGAGTCTCAGTTATAGAGGGACCAGCCGCTCGCAAGCGGGACAGAACAATCCGGTATAGAGTGCCCCACGGATCGTTATTCAGGGTAGTCATAAGACCAGCCCATGCCGTCTTTTTCGCCGCCAGAATAGCGCACCGAAACTCGCGCTGAGCCTCTCTCAGCGATATGCGCAGGGCTTCCAGGGCCTCAGTTCCAATTCGTCCGCGTTGCCGTGCACGCGTGTACCGCCTTCGCCACAGGAGGCATGTAGACCGCATCCTGGCCAATTGCGGTGTCCACCAGTATGCGGATTTTCTTCCAGCCACACCTCGAATTCTTGGCATGGACACGTCACAAGCATCAGTTATGACGCGGGTGAGCCATGCGGCTTCGTCGTCTGGCGGGGTTGCAGGGGTAATGGAATCGCCCCATACTCCCCCCCCCCCAACACAGCCGCTTCGAACGCGTCTAAGTCCTACTCTTTATAATTCTATCTGTTAAAATAAACACGATGGATAGTGGGCGCGCCTCTACCTCCCGTACGTACGCCGAACGTTATGTATCGGTGGTNCGATAACGATTCTGCCGGTAACACGCGCCACCCTGATATTAATGAGTACACGGTCGGAGAACCCCAGGACAAATCCACAATAGATCTGCCCTGGGAGCGCACACAAGTTGCTCCCCGTCCAGTATTTAAAATGCGCAGCTCGTGTGCCGCGGCCCATTGCTCCACCATCTGGTCCCTGCGATTCGGGCGGGAGGAGCCCCAGGATATCGATCGGGCATTAAAATCTCCCAGCACGAGAACGGGGTCTTCACCCGCTCGCCGTATGCTGTCGCTGAGAGCTTCCAGCGAAACCTCAAACTCTTCTAACAAAGAGTTGGGGGAGAAATAACAACTGTAGAGCGTTATGTTCCCCCATTTAACCGCCACGTATCCGTGGCCTTTGTCCACCACTTGCTGCACGGCCATGCTCCCAAAACCAGGGATCCAGGTGATGGCAGCGAGGCCGTCCAAATCCCCGGCCCACGTCGGAGAATCCGGAACGCGCCATGGCTTTGATACAGCCATAATGGCTGTCTTTCTCTCCCTCATCATGTGCGTGGCNAGATGCTGCGCAGGACCACTTCTATTAGTGTTTATTTGGAGAACTTGCGCCATTGTCGGCATCGATGTCCATACGCTCTCCTCCTTGGGTGACCGCCGCCGTCCTCCGCACAGCCCTAGTTCTCAAAACAGGGGAGGGGGGCGAGCAGGAATGTTCATTCTCCCTTGCATCCGGGATGGGCATGACTCGCCGCCCGCTCGATGTCCCGCCATGAGACCTCTAGTCGCACACGGTATGCAATGGGCGGCGTTTTTGCAGTCCCGCGCGACATGGTCCTCTTTGCCACACCTATAACAAGCCTTGCTATGATCGACGTCACTGGTACACGCTGCCCGAACATGGCCAAACTCCATGCACCTGAAGCATTGGAGTCGCCTGCCCNGTAGCAGCGTGGCCCTGGCTATAGTCCACCCGACTCTAATTTTCCCCGCTGCAGCAACCTTCTCGGCCACCGGTAGCGGGCATCTCACCCAAATGGAACCGGTTCCTGCGCGCGTTTCGCGAAGTACGCCCATACGTATCTCCTCAGGGGGACACGCTCAAAAATCCTCCGACGCAATGGCCTCTTTTATTTCAGAGACATCTATGCTGGCATCCAAGCCTGTTAGGCGGAGCTCGCCCTGCTGTACCGGACGTGTGACCACCGCTTTTCCCTCTAATACCGGAGTCAGAGCGGAAACGAGACGCTCCGCTTTAACTGCTCCTTCAGGGCCCGGGATCTCCACAAGTATTCCGCCTCCAACGTCGCGTTGTACCCGCGTGTTCGAGATCCCGAGTTCCTTCAAGGATACCTTGTCCTTAGCGGCTCGCATAATATCCGCATAAGGGATATTGCTGTCCTGAGCCCGTCCGATGGCTACGGCTGCCGCTCTTCGGCGTCGACGACGACGTCCTCTACGAGGCATAGGCGGAAAGACCTCTGGTCCCGTCTGCTGCTGCGACCGCTGAACGCGCGTCAGCTGTGGCCGCTGAGGTGGGGATAAAAATGCTCGCCCAGTTCTCTCCGTTCGGAGGACATCCTCCCCTGCAAGCTCTCTCTCTCTCTCTCTCTCTCTCTCTCTCTCTCTCTCTCTCTCTCTCTCTCTCTCTCTCTCTCTCTCTCTCTCTCTCTCCCTTAACGCAGGATTTTTGCGGGTGCTGATTCCCGCCTTATTTACACCAAGCTTGCGCGAGCAAGCACTGCTGTGCTTGACCACGGTAGCCCATTCAGGCTCCATGTCTCTTGTTCTCTCTCTCTCTCTCTCGTTCTCTCTCGCCTCTCCGCAGAATGTCGGACTCCGCCGGAATAGCCCCTCGACAATCAAGGCGGGTAGAGGCGCGGCCTACACAGTCCTGTAGAACCGGTGCTTCTGTGCTCTCCGGATCAAGGAGAGTCACAAGACGGCACAGCACATTTTAAATCCCGGACATCCGCCCTTCCAGGGCAGAGATACGTTCCTCCATTCCGGCTTTACCAGGGAACTGGGCCGGTAGATGGGACTCGAGTGTCCGTGGTTTGCCCTGTGTAGGCTGGCGCTTCGGTGGGACCTTTACTGTCCCAGGTGGAAGCGCTGTAATCGACGTGATCACCGGAGTTGATTCTGTTTGTACTGCGCTCTCGCGCATCCTCTTCCGCTGGGGGAGTAATTCAACTGCACTGAGTTCTTGTTTTGCCCATCTCACCTCTCTCTCCAGCTCTGTAATCCGTCGTTTATATGTAACGATGTCATTCATTAGCTGAACGTTCAATTCACTCTCTTTCTCTCTCTCTTTCTCTCTCTCTCTCTCTCTCTCTCTCTTCGCCGAATGCCCCCTCTTCTATTGAACGTTCGCCGAAAGCCACAGCCGCCCTACGTACTGACAAGGCAATGGTCTTGAACAGCCGGACATATCCTCCTTTGAGATTTCTTTTTTGTATGGACTTCAAGTGAGTCCATGCCGCGCATTATGTGGCTGATGATCTGCGGCCCTGTAAGTGGAAAAAAATCGTCAACGTCGGAGAAGTCCTCGGGCTGGCTGCTAATGCTGCTTGTTTGCTTAGCCAATTGCTGTGACCTACACCGGTTTTTTGTCACCTTGGCTTTGGTACTCTCCGATGACGTAGAGGGACCTCGACCCACACATGTTTGCGGCCTCTTAAAGACCGCTGGACGCTTCTGAGAAAGACCGCTGGCGTCGCCCGTTTGGCCACTGAGCGTTTTATCCGCGTCTTTATCTGTTCCCGGCAGCGTACCCATGGCTCCGTCCATGGTTTTGTTGTCCTCTGATGATAAGGACCAACTTGTCAGCGACTGCGTTATATTCGGCGTCGCAACCGTTGCCGACAACGTTTCTGACGCCGCAAGGGACGGGCCTCCCCGTTGCTGCGTTCCTTCCTCATCTGCAGTAGCTGCGGAAGCCGCGGCGCCTGCATCGCACGCCACGGCTAACCCTTCTCCTGATGTCGACAGTATGGGAGCAGGGTCGGAACTCCCAAGCCGCCGGGACCTAAGCGTCCGTTCGCTTTGGTCCGGTACGGTATCTTTCTCCTGTGATGTGGGCTCCATCATGGTTGTTGGGGGTGGTTTGATTTCGGAGTTTACCGTCTCCTAGGATGGCCCCCGGCCAAAGGTAACGATTCCATCCTGCCCGAGCTTGGAGTCAGTGTTGTCTTTCACCTAGTCCAGTGTCCGTCCCGGTATCGACTTTCGGAGCTGGACGGCCCGGATTTGCAGTCAGAGTTTACTCCCCTAGTCCGATTGCGCCGTGGCTGACGGAGACGGACACCCCGGATTTGCAGTCAGGGTTTTCTCCCCTATCCCAGTTGCACCGGCAAGAAGTGCTAAGCGAGGCTGAGAGCCCCCGATTTTTGTTCAAGGTTTTTCTTCCTTTATTTCCTCTCTTAGTGCAAGAGCTCCGCAAAGGGCCTTTCTGGCATGGGTGACCCTGCTAAGAAATCGAAGGATTCCCCGCCAGTATAGCTCCCTCGCTTCACCGCTCCTAAGCCCGGACACCACGACAAGGTGGAGGAAAATCGTTTGGGAAAAAGTGATACAGGCCTCATCTCTATCTATAGAGAGAGGCCTCCATCCCGATGTCTCCCCCTATTTTCCTACGCCGAGAGGAGACCTTAACATACACTACTTCAATCCCCGGAACACGTTTCCAGGGATATGATAGGCGCACGCGTGCTGCATTACGGTAGTTTATAGTGAAGCGATGCAGTGCTCTCACTCAGCGGACGCTTGTATTGATGGCCAGACCGCTCATATTCCGTGCGTCACTCGACGTGTGCCCCTGACACTACCGTGCGCCTCTTGCGCGGTGTCCCCGGCACACGGCGAGACCTCCACCTCCCGGCGAGGTAAGAGATGGAGAGCTAGCGATTCCGGGCGCCTCCGGTGGCTCTACCAAACCACCGGCGCGACCGGAGACCGGCAACAACACAGGAGTAAGCAAGCCCAAACCACCGGTCAAGCCATGCTAGAAATTCGGAAACATTTCGCCATGCTGCAAGATGTCTCCGGCCGCGGGCCGTTCTCCGATTGTTTATACAGGGTGAGACGGATCCCTGTCGTGGTCACAATACCCTTCCAGACCGGTCTTTCCGGTTCTCGTGACCTCTACTCGTGTCCCTGCTTCCGAGTTTTTATACAGGAAGAAGCAGACTCCTGTTGGAGAATGTGTGGCATCGTGTTCTCCCCGCATGTTCGGGTAGGAGAACAAGTGCCTATCCACTCTCCCCTACTCGTATCGCATCTCCGAGTTTTAGACTAGGCGGAGTGCGCACCCCTGTTGGCCGGTGTGTGACGTCGGAGTCCCATGTTCCGGGATATCCGCATCTATCGGGTGATACTCTATTGACCACAGTACGATTCGACACCGCTCGATTCGACACAGATTTATTCGACACCAAATTATTCGACACCGTACGA
>NW_018021185.1:14916-20718 GCF_002006095.1 Pseudomyrmex gracilis
AATAAATCTGTGTCGAATCGAGCGGTGTCGAATCGTACTGTGGTCAAACGGAACACGCCCGCATCTATCCACCTCTCCTACCCGTGTCCCCGCCTCCGAGTTTTAATACGAGGGGGAAGGCGGACCCCTGGTTACTGAGGAAACGCTGCTGAAAGGCCCTCCGAGAACCGGTAGGATCCCGCAACAACGTCCCCCCGTCTTCCGCGTTTAAGTCTATATCCCTCCCAAGTTCTAATCGCGTCGCGACCTACCTGTTTCCCCGGGGCCTCCTATTTCTTTTAGCATGGGGGAGATCGATCCCTGTGCCCATCCCAACCGCAACCTTCGAGTTTTCCAGAGAAAGGTTCGATTCCTGTTGGGAGATGTGTGGCATCCGGACTTGCCCGCATGTTCTGGTGGCAAGTCCGGCGCCTAAGCTTCTTGCATCCATCTCCCCCTGCCCGTGTCCCTGCTTCCGAGTTTTTAGCTAGGGGGAAAGCAGACCCCTGCTGGCCGATGTGACACCGGGACTCAATGAATGAGAGCGATGTCGATCCATTGCCACCTACCCGTTCTATGCCTTCGAGTTTTTCACTAGGGGAAGGCAAGTCCCTGTTGGCCGGTGTGCGGCATCAGAGCTCCCGACGAGTGAGAACTTCCGCGTATCTACCGCTCCTACCCGTGTCCCTGTCTCAGAGTTTTTATATGAGGGAGAAGACAGACCCCTGTTGGTGGGATGCATAAACATTCGAACTCTGGATCACGTCAGCGGATCCGGAGTCCATCCGCCATGCATTCCCCGCCTGCCCGTCCTACCATGATCGCCGTATGGAGACGTTGGTCCTTCCGCATGCGCACACCGATATGCACGGATGGATTGGCCCGATAGCGTCTCTTTCCTCAAGGAACGGTATCCCCTGGGTAACACAACCTAGTGCAGGTAGACGGTAGGTATCCCTGCACTCCTACCCGGGCCTCTCATTGTGGAGGCAAAGCTATCTAGAGGGGGAGATGACCGTCCCAGGGGGCTCTGCCCGTTCTTTACCCAGAAGGTCATTCCGCCCTTGCCCCTCCGATGGGGCGTAGCTGGTCCTCCAGACTTAAGGATCCCGGAGCTACTCACTGACAGATCCCTTTTCCTCCAACCAGCTCTTCGAGGAGGATCCCGCCACTCCTAGGTGGGCAAGCTAGTCTCGCCCCGCGTGGTCTTTTCAAGGAGAAAGAACGACTCCCGCCCGGCCGCACTCCGGCTTTAGAGTATCTCTACCTCCGGTCTACTAGCCGCCGTTCTCCTGACGGTCTTTAAACCGTGACCTTTGTGCCCGTAGCAGAAATCGGGTCTCCCATCCAAAGCCCAGAATTGCCCAACGAACGATTCGGACACTCCTGCCCGAAACCAGAGCCCCGTTGGCCACCGGAAGGGTACTCCGGTGTTACCAGCTCTCACCACGTGGAGGTGGGGATGGCTGATGAACCCGGTGGTTCTTTGAGAGCCGCCTGCTCGTTTTTAAATTAACCTAACTATTGGGTTAGCCTACTTGTGGTTTAGCAGGGTTAGTTTTTAGGGATTTATTTGACCTTTGAAAGTCACGTTAATGTTGAACTGAGATACGTATTTGAACGTAAAATTTTCCGCTCTTTTTGAATCCGGTTTTAACAATATGGGTTCCCATAAGAAAAAAACGTTATGACCTTAAAATGACTTTGACATTTATTGTCAAGGTCACATCTGATTGCACAGATAGTTGGCCCCTATTATTCCACGCAACTGTTGTCTGAACCATTTTTCTAGAGCATGCATAAAAATCGAGATACATGGCTGGTGAGATTAAAATGGCCCACCGTGTATATATGCGTTTAAGTCTTCAGTATGCGTTCCAGAAGCATTGTAACTGTAGCATAAACCTAAATATAGTCAGCAAAAATCATTGTAAAGAGCATACGCACTCGTAATAATTCTCACGACATTCCGGCGCCTTTCGAAGTCAAGCCGTGCGTTGTTTTATACCGACAAAGGCGAAGCGAAAATCTTTGTACTCCACCGAAACAAGAGTCCTTAGTAATCGCGTCCTTTGGTTCGAGCCAAAGCGTGGCGCCGCGACGGCACCGACCAAAGTATCTTATCAAAAGTCTAAACGTAAACTTTTTGCGCTTTGCCGAAGCGAAAGCACCGTCGATATCTTATCCGCGCAACATTCCTAAGCCGTGAGCGCGTGAGAAAAATCTTGTTTCCACTGCAGTGGGACTTCCTCACTACAACTACTCTTTTATTCGCTAAGCGATAGCCACCACTCTGACACGGAGAACCCGAGTTTCCACCACGCACATTTTCTATTCGTCGACACCGGCTTCTACCAGAATCCACGGGGCTGCGTCCTCACCAAGCGAGTCGAGTATAAAAGAGGGATCCCGGAGCACGGAGCGTCATTCTATTCACTTATTCCGCTCAAATCACTTCTCAGTCACTTTATTCCAAAGTTTTATTTTGTTCCGAAGTTTTAGGTCATTATTAGTCGACAAGTTACTTCTAATTTCGGTAACCATTCCGATTCACATTTAAACACCAATTTAACTCAGAATATTCAGTCTTAGTCCGATTCATGTTCAAAGTTTTAACCGGTGAAGCGCTTGAGTAAGGAAACCCCCTGGATACAAGACTCGCGTAAAGATTTATAAAATTATAGAATCATAGAAATAACTACAACATCGTACCTTAATATTTACTAAATCCGTAAAGAGTATTCAACCACACTTGTAAAATCTTAGTAACTTGCACAGGTGAAACGCTTGAGTAAGGAGCGCTCTAATGCAAGACGCGTAATAATAATTATATTCACAAATCATTCCAAATAACAGTAAAATAGAAGCGACAGAAATAAGCACATAAATAAAAGATTTCTGCTTTAACATTTGCACTTATATTCCAGTAAACTTAAACAAATTCAGGCCAGTCCCATCACCTAAGCAAAAGCGCTTGAGTAAGGAAACAAACCGCCGTTCCTGTCAAAACCAGAATCCTGCAAACTTAATCAGCTGAAGCGCTTGAGTAAGGAACCAAACCGCTATATCCTATCAAGGTAAATTTATCCAATATATGGAAAAAAAAATTTTAGTAATTCCATTTTAACCTATGTCTATCCATTGATTCCACGGCCTAACAAACACAGCGTAAAAGCCGGTAGGAAAACACAATTAAGAAGACTTATTAAACAGTATAAAACTGAGGGAAATTCACCGGAAGCAGACATCTCTGACTTTATGTACCCTAACGTTTCGGAACGTATAGAATCAGAAAACCAAATCGTCAATGAAAATATAGAAATTACTCAACCAACCGTACTATAAGTAAAAACCGTCGCGCACACTGTAAGCATTTGGAAACGTTTAGAAACCGTCACAATACCCAAAGCGTTTTTACAACCGTTGATTTTAAAAGAAAACTCACGGTACGATACGTATAACGAGAAATCGTGGTATTTGCCACAAATATTAACTGAACAGCCGGTATATCTATGTAATATTCCAAAGTCAGATCCACGTTATAACATTTACATTGCGAAGCGTCGACAAATATTATATCCATTACACCCAGTGTAAGCTTAGTATTTAGGTACTTTTATTAAATGTGTAAGCTTAAAAAGCAGTCCGGTACACGTTTAGTTTATCTGTCTCCCGTCCTCAACCATCATCAGCGGTATTATCTCGGTAGGTGCAGGCAGGTAAATGCCAAGCTTCACGTATTAACTAACAAATTATACTGTAACAATTGTTTTGAGTCCATCTTACCGGTCGAACCCTTCAAAACAATTTATTCATAGGCAGAACTCTAAAATAATTCCCAGGAAACATTAAAGTGCTCTCTGGCTGTAGGGCATCCCGAAACGGTTAAAACACCTGTTATTTTTAGGACGTAACACAAAACTCATTTATACGCCTAGTCTAAAGAAGAGTAGTGCGTACACCAAGCCTCGTCAATAATTATCAACGCAAACTTTCTTTACTTCAAGTCGAACTACTCTTTAGCGACACATCGCACTGAACGAAAGCACGCAAAACGTCATAAATTATGGGAGATATTTTGCCCAATTGTTTTTCATACAAAATCCGTATAATACACGCAATCCCACAGATAATTAGATTTTTTTATCTTTTTCGTCTCGGACTAGTTCGTTAACCGGTCTCGCACTGGACCACGCTTGGATCTGCCCGGCAACTATGGAAATTACTTCCATCACCTACTTACTATCACAAGATTTCTCGCCAGGCCGAATTTCGCCAATAGCTGCGTTACTCAAGCGAATCAGTAGTGATACCTACAAACAACGTTTTATGTGTAACACTTGTAATTATTGATCAATCTCACTGTACGGATTCAACTACTAATGATCTACGATCTGGGAAAGTTTCAGCAATAATTCGCAACTCTAACTTATACTAACTTACATTTTTCTGTTTCAGGTAGCTGCTAGACTATCTCGAAGAAGATGAGAAGTAACTCGGATGGACGGAGTTAGTCTTCTCGACTCAAGGTAAGTATGATAACTTATTAACTCTAATTATTGCTTTTATTGTGCAGGTCAATTTTCCTTTGGATAAATAGTCAATTTGTCACATCCGTGAACATAGATATATTCAACACTCATCAATTATTATTATATCCACTTTTATTTTTATTTTTTTTTACTTTTATTATTACAGTAGTCGGTAAATTACCAGCCTTGAACATATACCGTGATCGGTAATATACCATGGTTGGTAATATATCATGGTCGGTAATATACCATGGTCGATAATATACCATGGTCGGTAACATACCATGGTCGGTAATATACCATGGTCGGTAATATACCTTGGTTGGTAATATACCATGATCGGTAATATATCATGGTCGGTAATATACCGTAGTCGGTAATATACCATGGTCGGTAACATACCATGGTCGGTAATATATTATGGTTGATAATGTACCATGGTCGGTAATGTACTAGGGTTGGTAATATACCGTCATTACAGGCAATATACCCCGATAGCCATGTGATGGCACCGTGACGCCACTGCGACCGCACGCTGTGGCGCACGCGTGACAGCACGAGTATGTCCAGGTACGTCCGCGCTATGTCGTCACCGTGACAGCACGTCGTGCCATCGCACTGCGTGCGGTCACAGTGCTTTCACAGTGTTATCATAGTGTTTTCACTGTTGCATCACTGTGCGATCAAAGTGGCGTTATGTGTGGCTTTTGGAATATGCAGGAATTGTGAGGTTAAGTTAGGTTAGGTTAAGTATACTTTTAATTTGACTTGTTAATTTTCTCGCTGAATTGGTCGCACTAGTTCAGAGTTTATTTGTTTCATTCCATATTGAAAGGAAAAAATAAACTCTAAGAACTAGTTCGACCAATTCAGCAAAAAAAACAAGTCACAAATATTACAGACTATTTTTTTAATTATATTTTGCAATATAATAATTTATTTATTATTAATGAAATACATGCTTATTAACAGTACATAAAATTATAACACATAAAATACATTATATTGTTTACAATATAATTGTAATATATTAAAAAATGTATATAATAATTCTAAATTATTGTCAAGAATAACAATATATATATAGCATAAGAAATAATATATAATGTGGATGCTAATAAGCAATATAGTGTCAACAAAAAATAAAGTATTTAAAATATTTATGTAGTATGTCTCTTTATGTAGTATCTCTCAATCAAAAAATGTTTTTTTAATAGTACTCTAAGACTTAAATTGTAACACAAATATTGAAATATTTTAATTTGATAAATTTTATAAAATTGGTCTAAAA
>NW_018021185.1:22943-28544 GCF_002006095.1 Pseudomyrmex gracilis
ATCGCAGTGCGAGCACGGCGCTGTGATTCACCACGTGCGCTCTCTGTGCGGTTATGATGGCGTTTTCCATGCAGTGATTGCACAGAGATGCCACTGTAAACGCACGGTGTGCCTTCGCGTGCGATTGCACGTTTTGCTATCGGGGTATGTGTTATTAAAAAGATTGTACTAGCGCACTAATTAAGGGATTAATAGCGTATACGATTATTAACATGCGAAGCGTTACAGCGAATCTATGTACCAATAGCGATATAAGTACTTCAGCTAGATAGCTATAATAGTCTTCTAATAATCCTTTTTATATTAATATTTTTATATTAATAATTTCTTAATAGTTTCTTTTAATATTCTTTCAATGTTCTTGAATATTTTTTCTCACGACAAAACTTGCGCATACAGACCACGAGCGCTGGCCTGAGCAAGCGGACGGTCGCAGAGAAATAAGGCACGCGCAAAGATAAGGCACGCCTCGCGACCGCGGGAACCGAGCAAGCGTGGGACCGTTGACCGCTAGGACCGTTGCACGACAGACCCGTGGGACAATGCAGCATCAGCACTTTTTGTAGACTATAAAAACGGCCGGAGCGACCGGCAGAAGCGTCATTCGGATTCAGAAACTCAGTTAGTAAAGATCGCTCTGGTTAGACCGAAGTATTTTCTGCTATACGGACTTAGAATATTTCTGGTGTTACAAATCGGGACTTAGAATATTTCTGGACATAAAATATTTCACGACGTTTGGATTTAGAATTAAACTATTATGGTAAAAATTTTGTAGTATTAATAAGTTTCCTTAAGTTAAGAACGGGTGGTTTTCCTTATAAATATATACATACACATATATGTAGATACATGTATACGCACTTTTTGTTTTTTTTCTTTATTTCAGTTAAATTATTCAGTTATTAGTTAGATTCTGGCTTCTCACGCGTCAGTACTATCCTACAGACAAGAGAGGTGAGTCACGAGCGCACGCTTGTCATTTTCTTTCATTCCGTAGACAAGAAAGGTGCTCACGAGAGCACGCTTGTCATTTCCTTTCAAGATACAAGAGTAAGAGAGGTGCGACTTGATTGCACGCTTATTCTGTGTATGTATTCTTAGAAGACACACCATCCAGTTACTCCAGCCCGCCAGAGAAGACGCACGCGTCGAGAAGGCAGAAACTATCAGTTAAGAAATTTATTAATGAATTACGCGCGTGATGGATAATTCGATCCGCTATCCTTAGAGATAACCAACACCCGTTCGACAAACACGGCAGGACGCGACGTGAACAGATTTCCGCGTTCAACAAATACAGAAGAACATTTCGCTAGGTTTAGAGAAAAATTAAGTCGATAATTCCGTCAGTAACTAAGTTTGTAAGTACGTCGGTAATAAAGTATCGGTGGGTAATCCAAGAGACAGCCGGTAACTGTCGGTAATCAGGTAACAGTCGGTACCTGTCGGTAATTACACGACAACCGGTAATTGTCGATACTCAAACCACAGTCGGTAACGGTCGGTAATCAAATAACAATCGGTAACTGTCAATCCAGTATTTAATTCTAGACCAAAATCTTCATTCTTCGCTTCGGTAAAGCCTCGTCGGCTGATCAAAAAAAGAGAACGTACGTTCAGCAAGTGTAAACGGCTTCGTCGGACCGTGACCTTGCGACTCGGACGTAACAAATTAACGCAGATACCTCATTCCGGCTTGGGTTAGTGCTAACAAGTAAGTATCTAGCCCAATACTAACTTTCCCATTATTGCAGAAACTTCTCCATACTATCCATAAAACTACGCTAAACCGATTTCCGGACTTTTGCCAATAATTACTCACGTTAACTCTAACAAGTGTCGTTGACATTTTTTAAATGTCAGTTTGGAGAGAGAACTCGGTCTCTTTAGGCTTCTTTAAACAAAAGAAAGTAAATTCCACTTGATCTGATTAATAAATCATGGGCATTATGCACCCCGGATTTCACTTATAATAATAACATGAATGCGATTAATACATATAAGTAAATACCGATAAATATTAATACTGAATATTGAATAAATACATTAAATAAAATCCGCTCTTAAAGAAAACAAAATAAAAAAAAATGTCTGATTTAGTCTTTGCCTGTATATTATTTAAATGTCTATTTATTTGTTTGTTGGCAATTCCTTTTGTCGCGAAGAAGTTTCATTGCCCCTTCGCGTGTCCGGAACAGGTGCTGCAACCTTCAAACCTGTCGGTTGCAACGTCGGACAAAGCAACACCTGTTTTGTACCGGAGCGTGCATGCTGCGTTACGACGCGACTAACGACGTAGCGTGGTTGCTGATTATCAACGTTCGAATTGGATTTGCCTACGCAACAAACGACGTGGCGTGCAGTTCCAAGATGTTGATACTGTTCACGGAACTGATATATAACCAAATGTCACGTTCCGACAGTTTTTCTGTCCCAATCGTCCGCAATGACGTTAAACTACGACAAAACTCTTTTAGTAATAAGTCAAATTAATGTTAAATAACTCTAGTGTATTTTTAGGATCTTTTTTTACAGTGTAAGCGTGCTATAATTCATTATCGTTAAATTCTGGACGCTTTTTTGACAAGATTTCTGATTGACAACGTCTCCAGTACCGCGTTGTGATTGGTCAAAAATATTATTACTCAGTTTGATGGTTTAAACCGCCAGCATTAACCTACAATGGTTCTCGTTTCAAAATTCACGTCCTAAGTTGGTAAAATAACGACAAACATTTCTGATTGATCGAGAAAAAAACTGAGAAAAGAGACCAGAAGTCGGTAAGTTACCACCGTCGAAAAATCAGTGTTTCGCACATATTGTCGATAACCAAGAGTTATTATCATAAAAAGTAAGCTTTAGTCTGTAAGATACCATTCTTAGATTTGACACATCTGGCATTACCGTAATTGCAAAAATAATAAGTTAATAACTAAAAGAGATATAACAAGACCGTTTGCACCACGAGAATCAGCGTTTTAACCTGCAAAATACGAATCCGGTTAGAAGTTCCAAAAACTGTTATTTAATATTCCGTTGCTTAAATAATAAAAATTACACAGCCACACAAAAAAAATTTTTGGTTCTGACCTGGGGGTCTGACTATGCTTACTATATGTTTTTGGGGTCGCTGAATCCAAATCTGAGGTCTGTTTTGTCCTATCAGATCAGAATTTGTTCATAACTTCAAAAAAACTCATGAAACCACATATAAAAAATTTTTTTCTGATTTCGGGTCTGATGATTCCTTCTATATTTTTCATCACGCATGCCCGAAATATGCCACTTTGCGCAATAGTTTTGATTGTAGAAAACAGCTGATTTCACACTCTGTTTGATTATTCTGCTTCAGCGTGCGATTTTGGGATATCGTACGTTGGAACGTGCGATAGTGGAAATATCGCACACTTGAAGCGTGTTTTAGTAAAAAAAACAAATCTGAAAATATTGTTCTAACAAATAAACATTCAATATATTTATATTCTTAGGCTTATTCAACTAATGTTAGTCTAATGATTCATTGTACCGTCAGCATTAGCATTATCCGATGTACACCGCGGGAAGGTTGCACGATCGGGTTTCGTACATCATGTAGCCCTTAAAAGGACTGTTGGTTAAATCTGTTCATGTTAGGCATAATATTTCACTTTTTTCAATGTTCTTTCTTGGAGCTGTATCGAGTTCTTTTTTCTTCAAATGATCTATGAATAGGATATTTTTTACGCTTCTTGTTTTGTGCAAGTGTCTCTCTTTTGAGCATCCAGCAAAAGTCTGCCAGCATATTAACATCCCATCGTCCCTGATAGCGAATTTCAATAACTTTCATGTCTCGATGAAAACGTTCGCCCTGTTCTTCACTGAAGTGTCTTAAGTTGTCCGGAAATTTATCAAGATGGGAGTGCAAAAAATGTAGCTTTAAGTTCATCAAGCATTCTAATTTCTCGAAGTTATCTATCATTTTTTCCACTATTTCTTTATAATGAGGACTTCTTTGGTTTCCTAAGAAGTTTTGTGCAACTTCTCGAAAACTTAACCAAGCAGCTTTTTCCACACTATTCATCTTACTGGTAAAAACATTATCCTTAAACAATTTCCGAAGTTGTGGACCATCAAATATCCCTTCTTTAATTTTTGCCTCAAAAAGCCTAGGGAACACTGTTTGTAGGTACTTGAAACATTCACTTGTCTTATCAAGAGCTTTGACAAATTGTTTCATCAGACCTAGTTTAATATGAAGAGGAGGAATTAAGATCTATGATGGATCTACGAGAGATTCCTTCGTGACATTATGCGATCCCGGTGTCAGTGAAGTTCTAGTTGGCCAAACTCTTACCTTATAATGCTGCTGTTTATCTCTGCTGTCCCATAAACATAAATAGCAGGGGTACTTTGTAAAGCCGGATTGTTGCCCAAGTAACATAGTTATAATCTTTAAATCTCCACAGATCTGCCATCTGTGAAGATTGTACCCAATTTTCTTTAAGAGTACTACTATGTTTTCATACTTTTCCTGCATTATAGTTGAATGAGCTATTGGTATAGGAGCATATATATTGGTGTTGTGGAGTAACACAGCCTTAATACTTCTTTTTGACGAATCGATGAAAAGTCGCCAATCTATAGCTTTGTAGCAATTTTCTTTCATTTCATTCATAAGTCCATTAATATCAGTGCAATATACTAAATCTTCATCTTTACAAAAATATTTGTGAAAATCTAACTCACGATTTCGGTACACAGAAACCTTCGTACCTGTTTCTAGTAGATTTCTCTGCTTTAAAAAAGAAGCTAAATACTTTGCACCATCTTTTGGCAAGCCCAAATCCCGTACAAGGTCATTCAATACAGGCTGTGATACAAGGATTGGATCTGATTTTTTACTACCTACGTTAAAGTTAGTATCATCATCAGTATAATCACTCTCAGACTCATATATATCAACTTCTATCATTTCGGTATCTCCTATGTTCATCTGTTCGAAATCACTTTCTTTTCTGTCTTTGTCTGATACAATTGGAGCTTTTACCGATGAAACTGTCTTATAAACAATGTTATGTTTGTTCTTAGTAGTAAAATTTTTACTCACTTTATGTGAACAAAAAAAGCAATCATTTTTACTAAGGGGTTTGTTCNATTCTGCTGGACTAGAATATTTAATTACATTTTTATTTTGTTCCCAACGGTTAAACATTACTTTACAAGCATTACAAATTATATTAGGAACCCACGGATGTTCACTAATATGCAAACNAAAAATTTCGTGGTATTTGATTTTGATGGTATCATCTATGTTTTTCCTTAATGAACAAACTTCATACTTGCAGCAAATATAACAAAATACGTCACGATTTATATCGCAATCGTGAGATAAACTCTTTCTTCTTGTAGTTTTGTACTCTACATTAGTCAAGTTGCCAACTAACGTAGAGCTGCGGTTGCATGATGACGACGCTTGCGGGCCCGCTTTCCCACCCTGACCAGCCGCCGATACTGGGGTTCCGAGTCCCTGCATCGTAACACGTTTCTTACGTGTGTCTGCCATGACGGCATGAATGCCGTAATCCAGGGACTCTGCCGGATAACGGAATAGCTCCGTTG
>NW_018021185.1:29729-31223 GCF_002006095.1 Pseudomyrmex gracilis
GGCAATTCATCGTCTTTCTAAATTTTAACGCGTCTTAGGGCCGTAGTGCGGTAGTGACACTTTTCCGGACATGGGTCCCTATACTCAAATGTTTTCTACTGTTGCACTGAATAACCCCTAGAAGTTTGATCCCATAGTTCTGAAACACCCTGTATATATAAGCCGTAGTATGGGCCATAGCATAAGTGGTAGCATAAAAGTATATATCTAGCACGGTACTCAAATTATATTAAAGCACGAACTGTATATACGCCTGTTGTAAAGTGCGAATGCACTTATAACATTTTCCACGACATTTAGACACTCTTCACGGTCACGCCGACATTGTTTTAAGAAAAGCCGAAACCTTTGTATTCTGCCGAGGCGAGAATTCCAAAGTTATCGCGCTTTTTAGAGTTTAACCGAAGCGAGGCGCCGCGATGTCGGTATCTTATCTCATAAGAAAATTACAAGTTCTGCCGAGGCAAGAAAAATAAGTTTATCTTATCATAGTGCTACATTCCTGAGACGTGAGCTTGCCCTAGCCGTGAGAACGCTCCGTCTACTACCACAGTAATTTCTTTGGTACTTCTCTCGGTGTTCTCTTTCATCTTCTCAACCTGATTGTTTGATTGTCACCTCAAGCCTTATTCCCACCAACCCCACTCCAAGCAAACGGAGCAGCGCCCTTAGTCTTAGAGCGGCGAGCAGTTAGTCCGTATTTAAGATTCAAAGAAGTAACAGTTTATATTCAAAAGTCGAAGCAGTAACAGTCTCTTAAATTATACAGGCAAACCGAATGTCTTGCTTTCAAGTATCTTAAACGTTGAGTCCGGGCTCACTCATCGTCCACGAAGTCTACAAGAATCTTTTCTAAACGTAAGCATAGTTTGACGAGTGTTATAGCATTGTCTTTAATAATTTTGAGTTGTTAAGTCAAGTAGTGTACAGAGATTAATTTTTGTCTACTTGATTTAGTTGATTTAGTGAATAACTTCTAGCGATAATTTAGATTTAGTGATTTTATTTAGTTTCTGCGTCGTGATAATTTGTATTTTGTTTTCGTGAGTAATTAAACAAATTTAATTCATATATTGGTGATTTTTTTGTAAGGTAAAGTCAATTTAGTTCAGCTTAGTCGGTCGTGTTAACCCTACCTGGGAAAAGGCGGTACCGCGTATTTTCCTCTCGAGAAAGGCGCCTGGGCGTATTTCTCAATTCACTTCGACGGAAGACGCTAACGCGTACTCTGTCAAGATCCTTCAACCATCCTTCCCGCGGAGACTTAAAGGCACCAACGCGTATTTAGTACTCTGCACCAGGGATCGGCAAAACGCTGAAAACGGGCACGGGCGCCCGCAAGCGCCCGCGATTGCCCGGCCTTTACGCACGCATATTATAATCAACAGTATTCAGATCGCAGGAGCGCACTTATTCTTTTTGGCACCTTGAGATAAAACTGATAATACTACTACTAATATATAATATATACTAATAAACTAATATATGATAATA
>NW_018021185.1:32333-34422 GCF_002006095.1 Pseudomyrmex gracilis
ATTTGTGTAAGTAAGAATTTTCATGAGGGTACCACTTGAAAATATGCCGATCCTGTTGCAGCATATTTCAGTTTATAAGCGATGCTCTTTTTCTATCCCCTCTGTTTACTTATTGCACGCGGGCAATTACGCTGCCCGCGGGGGCCCGCGAGCAGTGCCCAGTTGCCGACCCCTGCTCTGCACGACTCAGTGTTTAATTAAAATCTATATTTTCAGGCAACTTTGAAAATTTTGCGTGAGTTTTCAGTAATCGCGCTTCGCTTTTCAAATCGTTTTCAACCAACAACGTTTAGTGATTTTGACGCGTCGTGTAAAATTAGTTCTTTGTTTGTAGATGCCAAAGATCTGCAAACGTAAAGTCAAAGCCGGTTGGCGAATTCAGAAACAACGCCGGTTACTTACGTGGGTGGAAGAAGCCACGCGTATAACCAATATTTGTTTGGAGAAGACTAATCAGAACGATCATAAGTCAACGGTCCGCGAAATTCTCAAGAAGAGTGCCGGCAGTTTAAATAAAAGTCAGTTTATTCCGGTCACCGTTAACAAGCGTCCGTACTTTGTGTCGATGCCAGTTACCAATCCTCATTTTTTGTCTCAAAGTGCAACTTGTACCAATTCAGTGTAAAACTCCTAAGGAACACGAAAACGCCCCTCGACCGGGGCTCCCTGAAGCGGTTTACACCTCTGCTAATTTTAAGACGTAACACGAATGCAATTTTCCGTGTTTGATCGCGACTTTAACAACGAAACGCGACACTTGCACGGACTGATTTCTCTTGGTGTGTCTACCGCCGACAAGAATAGGTTCGCGTTCTGTTTTATCACAAACGACGCAACAGCGGCATTGCGATAAACAGGTCGCGCTCGAGTCGTTTGTTCATGAATTGGTGCGCTATCGGGACGACGATTACGACGGACAAAAACGTGCTGATTTGTCACAAATTACCCAACGAAATCATAATTTTGTTGCGAGCCGTAGTCGGCGCGTCTGATTGACCCGACAAAATTTTCATTTATTCCAAATTGTGCGACTTTCGCTTGTTGTACGATCGCACGTCAAATCTGACCATGATGGCTACAACCAGGCGACGGGAAGCGAACGAAGCGCGGAGCTTTGCGGACGATGTAGCAAGTTGCTTTACCAGTCGCAACGGAACGAAATGTCGCTTGGCAATAAATGCAAACAGTGATTTGATACGCGTAAATTTTTACGTTTGAACAGTTAAGTTTGAAATTGCGGACGTCGAGAACCTAACCGCGCGAAACGAACGACCCACGAGTGGTTCAACGCGCAACGACGATTAAATTGTACGGATGCAACGATCGGATCGATTCCGTTGGGTCAACGCTGAACAACTGATTCTCTGGCGTCCGCAATTGCGCTCGCGCGAATGTCGCTGTTTCGCGAAGAACGCTTCGCGCCAAGCAGCGATCATGGAATTGGTGCAATACGACAGCGTGTTTTGGAGCATTATGTCGGTAACGCACGGAGCGTCGACCGTACTGTTGATATGGATGGCCATGGCAACTAGCGCTCTAATAGCCTTTCTTCTGAGTCTCGCGTGCGCCGTTCTTTTGTACGGTGACGCCGCTGATTTTACCAGAGACTCACTCGACGAACGATTGAACATCCACGATACCAAATTGGCCACGGTACGCAAGATGGGAAAATTGGATCGATACGGATCTCGCTTGACCGGCGACAAGATCACGTGCTCTTTGGTTTGATTCCGATACATATTAGTGCGTACATATTGTTACATCCACACATTATTTCAACTTACATTTTTTCTTTTACTTCTCTAGAACACACCATGTCCATTACACATAGCCTAACATACCATGTCCATTACACACGGCTTAGAACCTACGACGCGCCATGTTTAAAAATATGTAGTTTAATTAGTGTAGCACTAAGCATACATATACACATGTATATATATATACATATATACAGGGTCCGCCACTTAAATCCGGACAAATTTGAATTTGACATTCCCATCATATTAGAATGCAGCAGTAGGTGCCATATGACCTAAAGATAGGTTAGAGACGTCGATAAGACATTAATAACCTTAAAATGGCCGAA